>NC_083574.1:77985338-78257838 GCF_027579695.1 Neoarius graeffei
TCATTTAAACCAAAAAGTTCTATTTTGGTCTCATCCATCCACAAACCATTTTTCCAGTAGCCTTCTGGCTTGTTCACATGATCTTTAGCAAACTGCAGATGAGCAGCAATGTTCTTTTTGGAGAGCAGTGGCTTTCTCTTTGCTAACCTGTCATGCAAACCATTGTTGTTCAGTGTTCTCCTGATGGTGGCCTCATGAACATTAACATTAGCCAATGTGAGAGAGGCCTTCAGTTGCTTAGAAGTTACCCAGGGGTCCTTTGTAACCTCGCTGACTATTACATGCCTTGCTCTTGGAGTGATCTTTGTTGGTTACCACTCCTAGGGAGGGTAACAACGGGCTTGAATTTCCTCCATTTGTACACAATCTGTCTGACTGTAGATTGGTGGAGTCCAAACTCTTTAGCAATGGTTTTGTAACCTTTTCCAGCCTGATGAGCATCAACAACGCTTTTCCTGAGGTCCTCAGAAGTCTCCTTTGTTCATGCCATGATACACTTCCACAAACATGTGTTGTGAAGATCAGACTTAGATAGATCCCTCTTCTTTAAATAAAACAGGGTGCCCAGTCATACCTGATTGTTATCCCATTGATTGAAAACACCTGACTCTAATTTCACCTTCAAATTAACTGCTAATCCTAGAGGTTCACATATTTTTGCCACTCACAGATATCTAATATCAGATCATTTTCCTCAATAAATGACCAAGTATAATATTTTTGTCTCATTTGTTTAACTGGGTTCTCTTTATCTACTTTTAGGACTTGTGTGAAAATCTGTTGATGTTTTAGGTCATATTTATGCAGAAATATAGAAAGTTCTAAAGGGTTCACAAACTTTCAAGCACCACTGTGTATATCTGTATACATATGTCTGTGTAGCTAAACATCCTATAAACAGCATTATAAAATTTGCAGATGATACAATTGTGATAGGACTCATAACAAATAACAATGAGATGGCATATAGGAATGAAGCGAGGAACCTGTCGATATGGTGTCGTAACAAGAATTTGTTCCTTAATGTGGAGAAAACAAAAGAGCTTATAATCAACTTCAGGAGAAATTAAACTGTTCAGTTACCTATTTACTTCACTAATACACCTATCAAAATTGTTAACAGTTTCAAGTCCCTCGGCATCCATATTTCTGACTCCCTATCTTGGTCCCTGCACATTAGTTATGTGTATCAGCGCTCAGACATTCCGCTTAAGTGACAGTTTTTACCCTCAGGTGGTGAGACTACTGAACAGTGGCACTTAAATGATTGTTGTAGAGGTGGATTATTATTTTATGGATGCTTTTACTCATGCCTTTGTTTTTATTACATGTTGCTATGGGGTTTAGGTTGTCTTATTTTTGATTGCTTGATTATCTAGGTTGTTTTTGAATGGTATTATTTTATAGAGTTTATGGGCAAGAGAGCCAGGGCAAAGTACATTTCATTGCATTTTTATTGCACATTGTACTTTTTAAATGTATATGACAATACACTTGAAACTTGAAATTTGAAACCAATCTCCCATGGAACTAAGAACAGTGAAAAAGAATTCATGAACTGACCACTTAATAAAAGCTTATACCTTTTGACCCAGACTCAGCCTTTTTATGGACATCTCTACCATAGTTCAAATTCTAAAAAACATTCTAAATGCTCTTGTATTCAAAACGAATGTTGACCTGAATTGAAACAATGGAACACTGAGGAAATGTAAATATGTGAATATGCGCACACACACACACACACACACACACACACACACACACACGGTCACCACATTTTCAGAACAAAAGGGTACATATGTGAACAAACTTGTTTGTATCCTTACAGCTCATTGCAACAATGCTTTATTCCTCCTGAAAAGTAAGGAAATTAAAAGCTATTTTCTCATTGTAGCAGTTCGTACGTATGGGTGGAGCACAGAAGACGGCAGGACAGAGCTCAGGTTGGTAAAACCGTTTTTATTTTTCACTTTTCAGTGGACACTCAGCAAATTGCACACAGACAGACACACACACAACTGGCGTCTGGTGCAGGGAAGAGCTCCCTCTGCTCTCACTCTTCCTCCTTAAATAAGGCGCGGTCACTGGGGAACACACACAAACATTAATTCACACCAGGTGTAGTGATTCTGCCACTTACCTTCCCTGACTCCGCTCTCCGGTCACAGACTGATGCTTGACCATGCCCCCGCTGCCACATACCCCCACCGTCCGACTCAGGCCAGGCGGCCGTCCGGCCTGCAGCTGACTCCCCCCCCTGACGGGAAAGGAAGTCCGCCACGACCATCTGCGCCCCCGGCCTGTGGATCACCTTGAAGTTAAAGGGTTGGAGTGCCAGATACCAATAGGTGATCCGCGCATTGGCATCCTTCATGTGGTGGAGCCACTGGAGGGGCGCATGGTCCGAACAGAGGGTGAAAGGGCATCCCAACAGGTAGCAACGGAGGGTGAGGACCACCCACTTGATTGCCAAGCACTCTTTTTCAATGGTGTTGTAGCACCCCTCACGCACCAACAGCTTTCTACTGATGTATGAGACTGGGCGATCCTCCCCCTCCACCTCCTGGGACAAAATAGCCCCCAGCCCTCTGTCCGATGCATCTGTCTGTAACATAAAGGGGAGAGAAAAGTCAGGGGAGTGTAAAAGTGGCCCCCCACACAGTGCAGCCTTTACCTCAGAAAAAGCCCGCTGGCATTGCTCCATCCACTGGACCAGATCTGGTGCCCCCTTTTTAGTCAGATCAGTCAGTCTTGGGCCTCAGGCAGGCCGCAATTGCTGCTGTCTTGTTAATTTGGGGACGCACCTGCCTGTTGCCCAAGTGGAAGCCCAGATACCGTACTTCCACCTGCCCAATCGCACACTTCTTCGGGTTGGCTGTGAGACCCGCTCGCCTCAGCGACTTAAGGACGGCCCTCAGATGTTGGCGGTGCCTCTGCCAGTCATTACTATAGATAATGATATCATCGAGGTAGGCGGCTGCATAGGTGGTGTGGGGGCGGAGGACCCTGTCCATTAGCCGCTGAAACGTAGCGGGTGCCCCAAACAGCCCAAAAGGAAGTGTGACAAATTGGTGTAAGCTGAACGGTGTGGAAAAGGCCGTTTTTTCTCGGGATAATGGAGTCAAGGGGATCTGCCAATAACCCTTTGTTAAATCCAGTGTCGAATAAAAGCGAGCCGTGCCTAGTCGATCGAGCAACTCATCAATACGAGGCATTGGGTACGAGTCGAATTTAGACACCGCGTTGACTTTTCCATAGTCTACACAGAACCGGACCGACCCGTCGGCCTTGGGTACCAATACCACAGGGCTGTTCCAGTCACTGTGAGACTCCTCGACGATGCCCATTTCGAGCATGGTCTCAAGTTCTTCCCGAACCACTTTTTTTTGGTGTGTGTGTTCGGGTAGCCTGTAAGGGCGGCTACGCACTACCACCCCCGGGGGCATCTCAATGTGGTGCTCTATGAGGTTGGTGCGGCCGGGCAGGGGCGAGAACACATCCAAAAACTCGGTCTGCAACTGGGAAACCTCCGCAAGTTAGGTCGGGGAGAGGTGGTCTCCACAGGGGACCAGAGGTACGTGATGTCAATGTTCCTTTTTGAACCTCCGGCCCCAGCTCCGCCTTCTCCAAAACCACCGACACCAATGCCACGGGGACCTCCTCATTCCAGAGTTTGAGCAGATTGAGGTGGTAAATCTGTAGCGCCCCACCCCTGTCCGTTCGCCCCACCTCATAGTCAACATCCCCGACTCGCCGTGTGACCTCAAAGGGTCCTTGCCACTTAGTGAATAATTTGGAGCTCGATGTGGGCAACAGTACAAGAACTTTATCTCCCGGTGCGAACTCTCTAAGGTGCGTACCCTTGTCGTACAGGCGGGTTTGTCATTCTTGGGCCTGCCGCAAATTCTCCTGGGTTAGGTGAGTGAGCGTGTGGAGTTTTGCGTGCAGGTCCATAACGTATTGAATTTCGTTCTTACTTTGGGAAGGTCCCTCCTCCCAATTTTCCCGCAGCACGTCTAGGATGCCATGCGGCTTATGCCCATATAATAATTAGAATGGGGAGAACCCCGTGGAGGCTTGGGGGACCTCTCACACTGCAAACAACAAGGGCTCGAGCCATTTATCCCAATTACGTGCGACCTCAATTACGAATTTTTTAATTATATTCTTGAGGGTGCAATTGAACCGTTCAACTAAACTGTCCATTTGTGGGTGATAAACACTGGTGCGGATCGGCTTAATACCCAACAACCCATACAGTTTGCTCAGTGTACGTGACATAAACGAGGTGCCTTGGTCAGTCAGAATCTCTTTCAGGATTCCAACTCGGGAGATAATGCGGAAGAGTGCCTCCGCAATACTGCGTGCTGAGATATTGCAAAGAGGCACTGCTTCCGGGTATCGCGTTGCATAGTCCACCAGAACTAATATAAAGCGGTACCCTCGTGTTGACCGATCTAATGGCCCGATGAGATCCATCCCAATTCTTTCAAACAGGGTCTCGATTAATGGCAGAGGGCGCAAATGCGCTTTTGGAATGGCCGCTGGATTTACTAACTGGCATTCACGGCATGCCGTACACCACCTACAGACATTGCCGCGAATCCCTGGCCAATAGAACCGGGCCAATATTCGGGCTAGTGTTTTATCCTGCCCTAAGTGTCCAGCCATGGGATTAAAGTGAGCCGCCTGGAATACCAATTCCCGGCGGCTCTTCGGAATCAAAAGCTGCGTGACTTGCTCTTTAGTTTGAGTGTCCTGCGTCACTCGGTATAATCTATCCTTCATAATCACAAAGTAGGGGAAGGACAGGGTGGCATTTGGCTGGAGCATTTGACCATCGATTACTCTCACTTAGTCAAATGCATGCCGCAGAGTCTCGTCTCGCGACTGCTCTAATGGAAAATCCACGAGGGATTCTCCAAGAGAGAGAGGAGGGGCCGGCGGCTCCTCACTCTGACGCAGAGATGACATAGACAGCTATGTGACAGCTGCTCCCGCCAACGCGACACTGGGACCTCCCCCTGTTAAACTATGGCAGGACCCACTCTTCACTAAGTGTGTCATTAAATCCCAGCCAATCAGTCCCCAAAATTATTGAGTGGGTGAGGCGAGGATTAACCGCCGCCTTTACTATAAATTTTTCCCCTTGAAAAAAAATGTGGACCGACACTAAAGGGTAGTTGAGAACATCCCCGTGCACACACAACACCTTCACCAATTGTGCTCCCCCCAAAGCCTCGTCTTGCACCAGGTTTTGGTGGATTGAGGTCTGATTACAACCAGAATCCACCAATGCCTGATATGTATCCCCTTGGATACTCACCGGTATGCGATACACTCCGGCCCGATCGAGGGCAGCTCCTGGCACGTCGGGGATCCAAACCACTGCGCCCACCTCCATTACCATGCACTGCTGTTGGAGGTGGCCCGGCTCCCCGCAGTGCCAGCAAATCGGCCCGGGCTTCCTCTCTGCACTGGTGTTCTGGGGCTCACTCACCTGAGGGGGGGAAGAGACAGACACAGAAGGGATAAATGGGAGTGCACCGCGGGTGCGGCGGGACGGCTGGGGTGGCGCCGGCCCCCGCCTCCGCAGTGGGGGAATGGGGCAAGGATGAGACACAGGGGGAGAGCGGGGGAGAGAGAGAGAGAGAGAGGAGAGAAGAGAAGAGGCTGTCTGCTGTCCTGCCATTGGGACAGCCGCCAAATGGTCCTCTGCCAGCTTGATTGCCTGATCCAGCGATGCCGGGCGGTGACACTGGACCCGCTCCGCAGTTCCAGCTGGTAGGCATGCGATGAATTGTTCCAGTACCACCTGGTCGATGATCCCCTCGGCGTCGCGGTTGTCAGCCCTCAACCACCACCAGCAGGTGTCCCGGAGTTCCTGGCCAAATGCGAATGGCCGGCCGACTTCCTCCAAGCGCAAAGCGCGTAAACGCTGATGTTGCTGCTTGGGGGTGCATCCCACACGCTGGAGGACAATCCCGGTGAAGGTCCGCGTAGGCCAGCTGGCGGTTGGCAGGGAGCTGTAGCGTGGCCAGCTGCATCTCTCCCATTAGCAGGGGGAGGAGGCGTGCCACGCACTGTTCCATCGGCCACCCCGAGGTCTCTGCAACTTGCTCAAAGAGCGTGAGGAATGCCTCGGGGTCGTCCTGCAGGCCCATCTTTGTTAGGGTGAGGGGGGACGGGCCCACAGTGGGAGAGTTGGTAGACCCCGCCGACGCGAGGAGGTGCCGGAACGCCTGACGATCTTCTTGCTGGGCCAACACCAGGGCCTCGAACCACTTTTCCTGCTCCTTTCGGAGGGCGACTAGCGCCTGGTGCTGGCTTTGCTGGGCCGTGGCAAGGGCGTGGACCAGGTCGGCGAATGGGGAGGACTCCATGGGGCTGTTCTGTTTCTGCGCTCCAAAGTTCCTGGGTTTCGGGACCACTGTAGCAGTTCATACGTATGGGCGGAGCACAGAAGACGGCAGGACAGAGCTCAGGTTGGTAAAACCGTTTTTATTTTTCACTTTTCAGTGGACACTCAGCAAATTGCACACAGACAGACGGAGACACACACACACACAACTGGCATCTGGTGCAGGGAAGAGCTCCCTCTGCGCTCACTCTTCCTCCTTAAATAGGGCGTGGTCACTGGGGAAGAAACACAAACACATTAATTCACATCAGGTGTAGTGATTCTGCCACTTACCTTCCCTGACTCCACCCTCCGGTCACAGACTGATGCTTGACCATGCCCCCGCTGCCACACTCATGTACAGTATACTTGCATGCCTTTGGTATGTTGTAGAGTAAAGCAAAAAAAAAAAAGATGTATTGTTTATTTTACAAAATTATTCTAAAATATCCTGGACAGATTTGTTGGTACCCCTAGAAAAGATTCTAAATAATTTTATTATTGTGATATTTCAAACTAATTGCTTCACCTTAATTAGTATCACGATTGTCTTCAATCTTGTACTCAGTCATTCAGTCTATTTAAATAGCTACAGCAGTTTGCTCAGGAAGAGTGGACCAAATTGCCTGTTAGCAGATGCAGAATTCTCATTGAGAGCTACAGAGATTGCTTGTTAGCTGTAATTGCTGCTAAATGTTCTGCAACAAAATATTAAGTTAAGGGTACCATCATTTTTATCCAAGCCATTTTCATTTCAGATTTTTAAAAATGATCAATTCATTCGGGCGGCACGGTGGTGTAGTGGTTAGTGCTGTCGCCTCACAGCAAGAAGGTCCAGGTTCGAGCCCCGTGGCCGGCGAGGGCCTTTCTGTGCGGAGTTTGCATGTTCTCCCCGTGTCCGCATAGGTTTCCTCCATGTGCTCCGGTTTCCCCCACAGTCCAAAGACATGCAGGTTAGGTTAACTGGTGACTCTAAATTGACCGTAGATGTGAGTGTGAATGGTTGTCTGTGTCTGTGTCAGCCCTGTGATGACCTGGCGACTTGTCCAGGGTGTACCCTGCCCTTTCGCCCGTAGTCAGCTGGGATAGGCTCCAGCTTGCCTGCAACCCTGTAGAACAGGATAAAGTGGCTAGAGATAATGAGATGAGATTCATTCATTCTATTTATTTATTTATTTATTTATTTATTGTCATGGAAGGGTATCAACAAATTTGTCCACATCTGTATCTTTCTTAGTCAGAGAAAAGGACTTATTGCTAGACCAATGTGTTTTATTTGTTTGGATTTTCCTCAAAGGTTAGTATAAGGAGACACTTAGGCAATATTTCAGAGATCAGAATTCTTGTTTTGGAGTTGTTTGCCACAAGTCTTTCTTGAGTGTTGGCATTTAATCTACAATATTTCATCTTTTCTACAAATAATTTTCCACTGTCTTTTTCATTTTTGCTTGTATTTTCGCTTTCCATTTTTCTGCATTTTTTTTTTTTTTTGAGAGAACACCAAAGACCAGAAGTATTTTTTTTTCCCCTTCTGGTGCAAAGACTGCAATTGGAGGCCATCCACATCAGATCTGCCTTAATATGAACAGATCTTCAATTAAGGTATGTAAACCATTTTTCATGGCACACATTCAGGCTACATCCACACGACAACGGCAACGAGATGTTATTTAAAAATATATCGCGTCCAAATGGGCAACAATCAGTAAAATATCAGGTCCATATGGCAACGCAACGCTTGCTGAAAACGATGCAATACACATGCCACACCTCTAGGGGCGCTGTAAGACGGTCCCTTCGGAGACACCAGAACAATAGAAGAAGTAAGGATGCATATTAGCCACAAAGTCAGGAAAATCTGTTTGTAAAATTACATTATAATGACCAAATACAATGAAAAGTATTTTTCCAGTCTTACCTGTGAAAGGTAATCCCATGTGATCTCGTTTGGATGGCAAACCTGTTGGTACAGTTAAACGCAGCTAATCTTTATTCTCCGCTTTGACCTCTCCAAAATGGCGGCGAGGATGACCTATGATTCTACGCGGAAGGCGGTGTCTTTAATGGTCCGGAATAAATTGAATGCTAATTAAATAATGATTAATTTGCTCCTCTACGCCCTTTTTGAGGAATGTATTGTAGGACTTAAACCCACATCTGAAGAGGTGAGATTGCTCTTTTTTTCTCTATTTTTGCTGGCGGGATTGACTCTCTCTCTCTCTCTCTCTCTCTCTCTCTCTCTCACTTTGCACCATTACACAATAAATATTCACAGTGAAAATATTTTGTAAGTGCGTTTCATGAACCAAGTTATAGGATTTGTTGACAACTCGCATCGCAATGAGAAGCTCATTGGCACTACTGGTGTTAAGAATCAGACCATTTCATAAATGAATATTTTGCTGTAGAGCTGCAGTGTTTGTACAATTGCATGTTTTTGCTTCACTATTACTGTCACTATTCTGCTTCTTGCATTACTACTGTGAACTAACACTGAACATAATAATAATAATAATAATAATAATAATAATAATATCTAAGCTCGTGTTTCACTCTCACTAGTGCTCCGTAAGGCTTTTTCCTGGTGATATTCGTTACACTTCTACCCGGCGTGAAGCACTCACAGTCATGTGGTTGTGACGTCATCGTAAACAAATCCGTTTTACTCATCCAGACGACTTCACAACGGCAACGTTGCCAGATCTTTCCACTCTGGAACCCGTTCTCAAAAAGATTGCGTTTTGGGCACCCAAAACGCCGGTGCCGTGTGGACGCCAGGCCTAAATGATAAGCAATTGTATCGGAGTCACCTGAATCCGTTGCCGTGTGGACAGGGCCTCAGGTTGTTCAGTGTGCTGATTGGTCACCCTTTCTCTGTTGTTAGTGATAGCTTTATTTGTGTTAAGTATAGATGAGTCAGCTCTCTGAAGGAGAAGATTGCAACTTTAAAGGTGCACATCCAGACTCTAAGGAGAGTTCATGAGAAAGAAAGTAGTGTAGTTTCTGCAGGGGACTCTCAGGATGCCCTAGGTGGAGTTAGCAATCCTCACACTCCAGCATTAGAGCCCTCACAGCAGGGCAAATGGTTGACGACTCAGTGGCATAATCATGGAGCCAAAGCTGTCACTGAGGCTCGCTCATGAGAGCAATACTCTCCACTTCACGTGTCAAACAGGTTTGCTCTCGGTGAAGCACCCACTAAGAAACCTGAAAGAGCTCTCTTTATCGGAGACCCTATTTTATGGCATGTGAAATTAGCTAGGCCTTTAGGGGCACCAGCATCTTTAGTTAGGTATATACTGGGGGCCACGGTGCCAGACATAGCAGGTAATGTTAGGGTCTGAGGTCCTCAAAGATGGTTATCCATGTAGGAGCTAAGGATATATGCCTTCATCAGTCTGATGTTAATAAGAGTAACTTTGTAGAGGTGTTTAAATTAGCAAAGATGATGTCTGATGCTGTAGTATGTTCTGGCCCCATCCCAATGTGACGTGGCAATGTAGCGTACAGCAGGTTATGGTTGTTGAAGTGCTGGTTGTCTAGGTGGTGCTCTGAAAACAATGTGGTCTTGATAGATAATTGGAGTAGTTTTGAGGGCAAGGCTGGCCTTTTAGGGCAGGACAGTATCCATCCCACTCAGGAAGGTGCTGCTCTCATTTCATACAGCATAGCTCATAGTCTCAGAACAGGCCTAACTTGTGACAATCCAGAGCCAAGGTCAGGGAGCAAATGAACAGGCTAAACCGACTGTCTCCTAGCTACAGAGTTGTCACTCAGGTTCCATTATATCGAGACTGTGTCTGTTCCCCAAGTGATACAAAAACATAAAAATACTCAGTTTGTTCTAGGAATCTAATTAATATAAAATTGGATCATACTGACGGTATAGCCACTGCCAGCACCTTTGATTTAAAGGTAGGACGATTAAATATTCAATCTCTTACATCTAAAGTGTTAATTGTTAATGAACTTATTACTGATCAAGAGTTTAATGTACTGTGTTTAACAGAAACATGGATTAAACCAAAGGAGTATGGAGCATTAAATGATTGATTGATTGATTGCTTTATTCTGAACAGTAAAGAAGATATAAAAACAAACAAAAAACCCCAACAAAAAATAAAAATAAAAAATGCAATCATCAAAATATCATCATAAACAAACAGAATAGCATAGCCACAAGGCAATAACATAATAATGTTCGGAAAGGATTAGGAAGAAGTAAATAACTTATCAAGTCCTAACCCTCTATACCACCGTTAATCAAACGTCACTTTCCACCATAATAAACTATATATACATAAAAGAAAGCAAAATCAACAAAAAAAAACAACAACATACCAACATACCAAGACATACCAACATGGTATAATATTTACCAAATCAAATCATATATACAAATACTTATGCATATATACGCACATACAATACATATATATAGTACATACATATACGTACCGTACACATACCTATAATTATACACATCCATACATACAACAGCACTCATTTGCCGTGAGGTTGAGTAGGCTAACACTGATATCTGTGCTCTGAGTGAAGTTCGACATCCCGGTACTGGTAATGTTGTAGAAAGGAGTCACACTATTTTCTGGAGTGGAGGAAGTGAGAGAACAGCTGGAGTCGGTTTTGCAATCTCCAACAGACTTGCAGCTCAAGGGATTTGCCCAACACCAGTCAATGACAGGCTCATGCGAGTGCGTATTCCGTTGGCAAACGGTAACTATCTCACCCTGGTTAGCGTATATGCTCCTACCATGCAAAGAACATCTGAGGAAAAAGAGTTTTTCTACGAAAAGCTCTGTTGCTGCCTTGCTCCAGCTCAGAATGACCTTATTATTCTGGGCGATTTCAATGCTCACGTGGGACGAGACTATAAATCCTGGCCTGATGTTATCGGTAAACACGGTGTTGGAAAGATGAGCTACAATGGTCTCATGCTCCTTGAGTTTTGCACCTGACTTCAGCTAAGTATCATGGGCACAATGTTTCAATTAAGGGATAGCTTGAAGAATACATGGCAACATTTGCGTTCCAAGTACTGGCACCAACTTGACCATGTGCTAGCTAATCAAGCTGCCAAGCCTTTTATCAAAGTAACGAAAGTCAATCAAGCTGCAGATTGCTTCACTGACCACAAGCTGCTAGTGTCTAAATGTGTCTTCTCTGTGAAGCGGAAGAAGAATAGTACAAGACCCCTGAAAAAGTTAGACACACGTCTAAATGACGATAAGAAAGTGAAGCTTGTTCAGTTTTTAGATGAGAAGATCTCTGCTTGTAACACTGACTTCGCAGAACTGAAAGACATTCTTCAACAAGCTGCAACCCATGTTTGAAAAGAAGAAAAGGATCCAGAATGACTGGTTCAATGATCAAGATGATGAAATTCGAAATCTACTTCAAGACAAAGGCCTAGACAGGCACTCATTAAGAACGCATATCAGAGAACTCAAGAATGCATGGTTTCAAAAGAAAGCTGAAGAAGCTGAGCAGTACTCTCAAGCAAAGAACCCAAGAGAGTTCTATGCCACCTTGAATGCAGTCTATGGCCCTAGATCTAGAAGTTCACATCCTGTGCGCTCAAAAGACGGCATTCTCTTGTCTGATCCTGCAGAAGTCAAGGGCAGATGGGTGCAACACTTCGGTGATTTGCTAAACCTTCCCAGTGATGTTGACTTTACAGTTGTGGACAAACTAGATAAATTACCAATTATGCAATCTATGGATCATCCTATTGCAGATCAGGAGCTGGACAAAGCTATCTCTAATACCAAACTAGGGAAAAGCCCTGGCTCGGATGGTGTCCTTCCAGAAGTTATTGTTTATGGTGGTTGCTGCCTGAGGGCTTTTCTTCTTACCCTTTTTAATATCATCTGGGTGACTGAAATGATTCCTCAAGAGTGGAAAGATGCAATCATCACCATCTTATTTAAGAAGGGTGACAGAAGCAAGTGTGGAAATTACAGAGGGATATCTCTACTAAGCATTGTGGGAAAAATATTTGCAGATATCATCTTGCAAAGACTACAGTTGCTTGCTGAATTTATATATCCTCAGTCTCAGTCAGGGTACCGAGCTGGTAGGGGCACTATTGATGGAATATTCACCCTTCGTCAGCTTATGGAAAAGACCAGAGAGCAATGCAAAAACTTGTATATAGTCTGTGTAGACTTCGTAAAAGCTTTCGACACCATCAATCGTGAACTTCTCTTTATGATCCTAAGTAAATTGGGCTGCCTGCCCAAGTTCATAAGAATAATAAAGAAGATGTATTCTGATGTTCATGCCAGACTAATTGTAGACGGAGAACTAACCCAGGCATTCGAATACAACTGTGGTGTCAAGCAGGGATGCAAATTAGTACCAACTCTTTTTGGCATCTATGCAGCTGTCCTGCTCTGGCTAGCCTTTAAGAAAATCGAACATACCTGCAGTATTCAGATAAGATTCCGGTTTGATGGTGATCTCTTTGTCTTCACAGACTTAAAGCAAAAACAAAAGTCCTTACGGAATTTATCAGAGAAGCACAGTATGCCGATGATATTGCCATATTCAGCGATACCCCAGATGGCCTGCAGTCACTACTTACATCCTATAATCAACTTGCTAAAAGAATGGGGATTCGCATTAACACGACAAAGACGGAGACCATGTGTATTGGTAATACTGCTGACTTCTTTGTTGATGGCAAAAAGCTGGCCAATGTCACTCGCTTCAAGTACCTTGGTAGTTACCTGTCAAGTGACTGTTCAATGAGAGCAAAGTTCATATCTCGCATCCAAGCGGTATCATGTGCCTATGGTCGGCTCCGGAAAAGAGTCTTCGACTCATGAGATCTCACTGTACCAACCAAGATCGCTGTTTACAACCAATGCCTAATGCCACTCTTATTGTACGGTTGCGAGGCATGGACTATCTATCAGCATGAAGTTAGGGAGCTTCGTTCTCTGCAACAACGCCATCTACGTCTCATTCTCAAGATCAAGTGGGATGATTTTATAAGCAATGAGGAAGTCCTCCAACGTGCAAATGTCGAAGACATCGAAATCAAGTTAGTTAGGAGTTGTCACCGCTGGCTGGGACACCTCTGCCGCATGGATGATAACAGAGTCCCAAAACAACTATTACTCTCTGAACTAGCAAGTGGATCGTGACCTGTCGGCCGTCCCAAACTAAGGTTTAAGGACATTTTGAAAAAAGATCTGAAAAGTGGAAGCGTGTTGGGTACGTGGAATCTCTCTGCACTCAATAGAGAGAAATGGAGAGCGGTTACAAAGACCATCTGTAAGTCGTACTGCGATAGAAGAGTTGCAACGTACCACAAGCAAAGGGAAGCCCGCCGGAAGAGAAAGAAGAAATGAACTGTGAATAGCCCGTTTTGCGGGTCTTGGCGTGTACCATACGTACATAGACACCCATATCATAATTATGCATATTATGCTTATATTTTATATACAATTTTTAATATATACACACACAAAAAACACTCACTTTTTATATAATATATCCGTATGTACCCATACCCACATCTCATCTCATTATCTCTAGCCGCTTTATCCTGTTCTACAGGGTCACAGGCAAGCTGGAGCCTATCCCAGCTGACTACGGGCAAAAGGCAGGGTACACCCTGGACAAGTCACCAGGTCATCACAGGGCTGACACATAGACACAGACAACCATTCACACTCACATTCACACCTACGGTCAATTTAGAGTCACCAGTTAACCTAACCTGCATGTCTTTGGACTGTGGGGGAAACCGGAGCACCCGGAGGAAACCCACGCAGACACGGGGAGAACATGCAAACTCCACACAGAAAGGCCCTCGCCGGCCACGGGGCTCGAACCCGGACTTTCTTGCTGTGAGGCGACAGCGCTAACCCATACCCACATATACACTTATATTATCAATAGCATGTTATTCTAATTCCTCCTCCCTATACCTCATAAAGATCTGTTCCTTTTACCTTTTTTTGAACTGGTTTATAGTTGTACATTTCATGAGCTCCACATTCAAACTGTTCCATAGCTTTACTCCACAAATAGAAATACTGAACATTTTTAACGTTGTCCTGGCACTGCAAATTTTAAATTTCAATTTCCCCCTAAAATTATAGCCCCCCTCTCCTATCCGAGAACATTATTTGGATATTCCTTGGTACTTTATAATTCCTTACTTTGTACATTACTAAGGCAGTTTTATATTCTATAATATCCCTGAATTTTAAACATTTTGAATTAAAGAATAGTGAATTAGTATGATCTCGGTAACCAGCACTATGAATTATTCTTATAGCTCTTTTCTGAAGTATAGTTATTGCATGAAGTGAACATTTATATGTATTTCCCCATACCACTGAGCAGTAATTTAAGTATGGTAAAACCAGGGGACAGTAAAGAATGCGGAGTGAATTATAGTCCAGGACGTGCTTAGCTTTACTCAACACAGATATGCTTCTTGATAGTTTCATTAGTATGTATTTTATGTGTGACTTCCAATTAATTCTATCATCTATTATTACCCCAAGAAATGTATTATTAGAAACTCTTTCAAGATCAACACCATCTACCTGTACAGTTATTGTCCTATTGATTTTATAATTATTAAATAACATGATTTTTGTTTTAGAAAGATTTAATGATAATTTATTTCGATCAAACCAACTTTTTAACCTGCACAATTCTGAAGAGATTATGTTTTCTAACTCATGTAAATTTGTTCCAGAGCAAAACATATGTGTCATCTGCAAATAATACCATCTTAAATATCTTTGATACATTGCACATATCATTTATATAAAGAATAAACAGTTTAGGACCCAATACTGACGCCTAAGGGACACCACAATCAATATTCAAACGAGTTGAGACAGAGTCACCCAACTTCACAAATTGTGTCCTGTTGCTCAAATACAACCCCGATTCCAAAACATTGGGACAAAGTACAAATTGTAAATAAAAACAGCATGCAATGATGTGGAAGTTTCAAAATTCCATATTTTATTCAGAATAGAACATAGATGACATATCAAATGTTTAAACTGAGAAAATGTATCATTTAAAGAGAAAAATTAGGTGATTTTAAATTTCATGACAACAACATCTCAAAGTTGGGACAAGGCCATGTTTACCACTGTGAGACATCCCCATTTCTCTTTACAACAGTCTGTAAATGTCTGGGGACTGAGGAGACAAGTTGCTCAAGTTTAGGGATAGGAATGTTAACCCATTCTTGTCTAATGTAGGATTCTAGTTGCTCAACTGTCTTAGGTCTGTTTTGTCGTATCTTCCATTTTATGATGCGCCAAATGTTTTCTATGGGTGAAAGATCTGGACTGCAGGCTGGCCAGTTCAGTACCCGGACCCTTCTTCTACGTGGCCATGATGCTGTAATTGATGCAGTATGTGGTTTGGCATTGTCATGTTGGAAAATGCAAGGTTTTCCCTGAAAGAGACGTCGTCTGGATGGGAGCATATGTTGCTCTAGAACCTGGATATACCTTTCAGCATTGATGGTGTCTTTCCAGATGTGTAAGCTGCCCATGCCACACGCACTAATGCAACCCCATACCATCAGAGATGCAGGCTTCTGAACTGAGTGCTGATAACAACTTGGGCCGTCCTTCTCCTCTTTTGTCCAAATGACATGGCGTCCCTGATTTCCATAAAGAACTTCAAATTTTGATTCGTCTGACCACAGAACAGTTTTTCACTTTGCCACAGTCCATTTTAAATGAGCCTTGGCCCAGAGAAGACGTCTGCGCTTCTGGATCATGTTTAGATACAGCTTCTTCTTTGAACTATAGACTTTTAGCTCGCAACGGCTGATGGCACGGTGAATTGTGTTCACAGATAATGTTCTCTGGAAATATTCCTGAGCCCATTTTGTGATTTCCAATACAGAAGCATGCCTGTATGTGATGCAGTGCCATCTAAGGGCCCGAAGATCACGGCCACCCAGTATGGTTTTCCGGCCTTGACCCTTACACACACAGATTCTTCCAGATTCTCTGAATCTTTTGATGATATTATGCACTGTAGATGATGATATGTTCAAACTCTTTGCAATTTTACACTGTCGAACTCCTTTCTGATATTGCTCCACTATTTGTCGGCACAGAATTAGGGGGATTGGTGATCCTCTTCCCATCTTTACTTCTGAGAACCGCTGCCACTCCAAGATGCTCTTTTTATACCCAGTCATGTTAATGACCTATTGCCAATTGACCTAATGAGTTGCAATTTGGTCCTCCAGCTGTTCCTTTTTTGTACCTTTAACTTTTCCAGCCCCTTATTGCCTCTGTCCCAACTTTTTTGAGATGTGTTGCTATCATGAAATTTCAAATGAGCCAATATTTGGCATGAAATTTCAAAATGTCTCACTTTCGACATTTGATATGTTGTCTATGTTCTATTGTGAATACAATATCAGTTTTTGAGATTTGTAAATTATTGCATTCCTTTTTTATTTACAATTTGTACTTTGTCCCAACTTTTTTGGAATCGGGGTTGTAACTTTTTATCCAGTTTAATACAACTCCCCTTATCCCATATTGTTCCATCTTATTAATTAATATATCATGATTAATAGTATCAAAAGCTTTTTGAAGATCAATAAATATCCCAGTGACATATTTCTTATCTATAGAGTTACTGATTTCTTCAATTGATTCCATTAGTGCAATCTCTGTTGATCTATTTGCTCTAAATCCATATTGACTATCACTGAGTAGTTTGTATTTTTCAATGAATTTATCTAATCTGTTATTGAATAGTTTTTCAAGAATTTTGGAGAATTGAGGAAGGAAAGAAACAGGTCTATAGTTTGTGAAGTTGTGTTTGTCCCCAGATTTACATATACAATGGAATTACTTTTGCTATTTTCATATTGCTTGGAAATGTACTGGTTTGAAATGACAAGTTACAGATGTATGTTAATGGTTTAGAAATCCCCCCAATAATAGTTTTCACTAGTTTCATATCAATATCATTACAATCTGTGGATATTTTATTACTACATTTATTAACTATATCAATAATTTCCTTCTCATCTACTGGTGTAAGAAACATAGAACAAGAATTCCTCTTTATAATATTATCTATACAATCATCATTTGTTACCGGATCAGAGATATTTTGAGCTAATCTTGGTCCAACTTTAACAAAAAAATTATTAAAACTATTAGCAACTACATCCATGTTATAATTTTCAATACCTTTGTCATTAAAGTATTTAGGGTAATGTATTTGTCCAGAGCCATCTTTAATAATACTATTTAATATATTCCATATTCCTTTAATATTATTTTTATTATATATTCATTTACCATAATAATCCTTCCTACATCTCCTTATGATACTCGTTAACTTGTTTTTATATTTTTTATATTTATTTTCTGCCTCTTTGGTTCTTAATTTAATAAATTCTCTATATAGAGTGTTTTTCTTCTTACAGGTATTTTGTAATCCCTTAGTAATCCAAGGTTGGTCATTATAGTTTTGTTTTGTACTATATTGCTTCAGTGGGCAATTTTTATCATATAATAATTTGAATATACTTAAGTTATCTCATGCTCTATCAATGCTATTCTCTATATAAACTGATTCCCAGTCTTGCATTAATAAATCATTATTTAATGCAAACATGGCTTCCTCAGTCCTAACTCTTCTATACTTAAGTTTATGGTCTGTCACATTTCTCTTATGATTACAGTCATAAATTGTAAAAACTGGTAGATGATCACTAATATCATTGATAAATATTCCACTTATAATGTTATTATCTATATCATTGGTAAATATATTGTCTATAAGGTCAGTAATTCTGGTGGGTCTGGTAATTTTTGGGTGGAGACTCATACTGTACATGGCATTCATAAATTCCTCAGTCATACTGTACTTATTAGGGTTCAACAGATCAATATTAGTATCCCCACAAATGAAGGTAACTTTTTTATTATCCACTGTAAATGTCTGTTCTATCCAGTCCTTAAACGCCTCTATACTAGTTTCTGGCGCTCTATATATACACAGCTAATTTATAAATTTCTACTTTTTTCAACATTAATTTCGATTGTTAAACATTGTAATAAGTTATCAATCACCGTTTTCATGCCATCTATGAACTTATAATTCAAATTACAGTCCACATACACCGCCACTCCTCCTCCACCTTTATTTTTCCTGTTTATATAATTAAATTCATATCCAGCCAGTTCAAAATCCACTCCTTTCTCCAGGTCAATCCAGGTCTCCGATATGGCAATTATGCTGAATGGATGAGTAAACTGACTTAAGTATTTCTTGATGTGTTTGAAGTTAGTGTACATGCTTCTGCTGTTGAAGTGTATTATTGATAATTTTCCCACAGCCTGAGTGGACTGATTGTACTGTTCCTCTGTGTAATAGTGGTAATTGTCATTAATGGTTGAGAAAAAGTTATTGTCCGGGTCTATGTCATTTTCTGTATCCAATAGTTTATGGTCAGTGAATTCATGTGGTTTCAGTTTCAGGTTTTCATAATCAACAAGCATTTGCGTGAGCCGAGTAGTGTTCCGGGTAATGGATGAAAGAGTTATTTCGGTGTGTGTCATGGTTGAGTTTGGTGTCACGTGGGTATTGATTACCGTACAGTCCCGATAGCATCACTGGTATTTGTCCAAGTCCTCAATGTTTCGTATGACCAGAACTCTCGCCTCCTCCAGTGTACCGTTCAGCTTGATGAATACTTTGCAGTTGGTGATCCATGTAGTAGATTGAATTTTGTTTTCTTTCTTCAGATGTTGTGCTTTTCTAGCGATGTCAGCATTGCGTTTTGTCAGGTGCTCGTTGATGTAGATGTTTGTCCCTTTCAGTTTCCTTCCTTTTTTCAGCAGTGTAGCTTTATGTTTCTGGCTGACGAATCTCATGATGATGGCGGTGTTCTCCTTGTCTCTCCTGGGTAGAATGTGGCAGGCCTCGATGTTGTTGCAATCAATATCGATTCCCTTTGAGTGTAGGAATGCCAACACTTGTTACTCCATGGAGTTGCTGCCCAGTTCATCAGATTCCCCCTCCCTTGTCACTGCTTTTGCATATGACCGGTGTTTAATCTGAATCCCAGTGACAATGATGTCGTTCATCTTGGTGTACTGTTCTAAATCAGCAACTCTGCTCTCCAGGTGGGCAAGATGCCAGTCCTTCTCAGCGTTCTGCAGCCTGAGCAACTTCACTTCCGTCACCAGGTCCATGATGGTTTTCTGTTGCTGCTTAATAACAGAAACCTCTTCTGCCAGAAAGTCGAGTGACTTTTTAATGTCCTCGCCTTCCTCGGCTGTAAAGTTCTTTTTTGGTGGCATAATTCACCAAGGGCGGCACGGTGGTGTAGTGGTTAGCGCTGTCGCTTCACAGCAAGAAGGTCCGGGTTCGAGCCCTGTGGCCGGCGAGGGCCTTTCTGTGAGGAGTTTGCATGTTCTCCCCGTGTCCGCGTGGGTTTCCTCCGGGTGCTCCGGTTTCCCCCACAGTCCAAAGACATGCAGGTTAGGTTAACTGGTGACTCTAAATTGACCGTAGGTGTGAATGTGAGTGTGAATGGTTGTCTGTGTCTATGTGTCAGCCCTGTGATGACCTGGCGACTTGTCCAGGGTGTACCCCGCCTCTCGCCCGTAGTCAGCTGGGATAGGCTCCAGCTTGCCTGTGACCCTGTAGAACAGGATAAAGTGGCTAGAGATAATGAGATGAGATAATTCACCAATAAAGCCATCCAATTCAGTAAAATGTTTGGAGAGTCCTTTCCTCACCTCACCGCCTTTCTGAAATTTCCTGCCAGAGGAAGTGACGTGTGCAGAAGTTCTCAGTGTGTCAAGCTAAGCTAAGCTCCCTGGATCCAGTTATATAGTATACCAGCCTCATCTAACTGACAAAAGGGGAGGTGTTGTGGTTATTTATAATGATGATCTAGGCTTAACACAAAAACCTGGTGAAATTCAATACTTTTGACGTTCTTCATATGAACATAACATATGTAGCCACAAGAAATAAGTCTACCTAGTCAATTGATGTTACTTATTATTTACAGGCCCTCGGGGCCATATTCTGAGTTTCTTTCTGAATTTGCGGATTGATATCTGTTTATTTCCTTCAAGAAAGCTTTAGTTATTGGAGACTTTAATATTCACTTTGGTAACCCAGAAGACCCCCTAAAAACAGCGTTCATGTCCATTCTAGATTCAGTAGGGGTTAAGCAGAATGTCACAGGACCTACTCATAATGGTGGTCACACTCTTGATCTAATGCTAACATTCAGGTTAAATATAGAAAATACTGTCACACTTCCAGTCTGAAGTTACCTTAGATCATTATCTCATCTCATTCAAAATATGTTTGAACAGTATGTTCACTGGGCGGCACGGTGGTGTAGTGGTTAGCGCTGTCGCCTCACAGCAAGAAGGTCCGGGTTCGAGCCCCGTGGCCGGCGAGGGCCTTTCTGTGTGGAGTTTGCATGTTCTCCCCATGTCCGCATGGGTTTCCTCCGGGTGCTCCGGTTTCCCCCACAGTCCAAAGACATGCAGGTTAGGTTAACTGGTGACTAAATTGACCGTAGGTGTGAGTGTGAATGGTTGTCTGTGTCTATGTGTCAGCCCTGTGATGACCTGGCGACTTGTCCAGGGTGTACCCCGCCTCTCGCCCGTAGTCAGCTGGGATAGGCTCCAGCTTGCCTGCGACCCTGTAGAACAGGATAAAGCGGCTAGAGATGATGAGATGAGTATGTTCACTGTGTCAAATGTACTTTCAAATCAACTACTTCACAAAAGTTTTCTAAATAATCTCCCCAAGTTATCAACCATTGATTGGATCACTGTCAGGCCCCAAAGAACTTGATCAGACAACTGAATGCTTAGGTCAACATTCCACTATACTTTAGATAATGTAGCTCCACTTAAAAGAAAAAAAATATATTAGAGAGAAAAAACTAGCACCCGGGTATAATGATTACACTCACAATTTAAAACCAACCAATTAGCATTGAAGGAGAGCCTCCTGAAGTACAGAAAAGCTCTTACAGCTGCTAGATCAATGTATCTCTTTTCCTTAATAGGGGATAACAAAAGCAATCCTTGATTCTTATTTAATACTGTAGCAAAATTAAGTAGGAAATAGACCACCAGAGACACAAGCATACCTGCAATATGTAGTAGCAATGACTTCATGATTTTTTTCAATGACAAAACTGAAAATATACAACAAAATATTCAAACTACTATTTAAGGCCAGACAATTTAAGTATCCCTTTAGTTCACAATGTAACTATCATATCAGCAATCAGAATGTTTTACTTCCCTTAGAGACATTGAACTAACTTCATTAATTGCCACATCAAAATCTTCAACTTGTGTACTCGACCCCTTAAGGCCCGGTCACACAGCGCTTTACGGCTTTATCACGGCCAAAACCCGTCCAAAAGTGCTCTCCCGTGAAGCAGACGATGTTGTTCGTGTTGATGTCGAAGTTAAGACGTGTTACAGTCGATATACAGACGTGACAGGACGCAGGGGAAAATCGGAACGGCGTCGGACGCGGCAAAAAGTTTTGGACTGCTCAAAACTTTAGACCGCGGACAACCACGGCCGGCACACGTGGTAAAGACGTGCAACACAGGTGAAAAACACGTGATAATCAGTGTCCCGGCCGTTATTAAAACTTGGGGAGACGTGGTAAGACGCGAAAGTTTGGCGGTCTATCACGGGCAGAGCACGGTCATCGGACGGGTGTTACGCGTTGGTATCACGGGATATAGCGTGTGTTTAGCGGCTTATCACTGAGAAATGGATTTTTCCGCGTACATAGCACTGTCTAAGCCCGTTAAACGACGTCTCAAACAAGTTCTAAATTCGATTGATCACTGTCTAATCACTTCCGCATCACTTCTGATTTGCGGCATGTAAATACTGTAATTTTCTGAGACCTCGGCACTTGCAGTCTAGATGTCAAGGGGTGAACATGAACCCTCAACGCTGTGATGTCCTCATCTTAATGCTCCAGCACCAACAGAACCAACTGATACAGGCTCAACATATCCTACCGCTTTTATATGCGCAGCAAGCCGCTCTTCCAACGACGCTGAGCCGCGGTTACCCGTGATTTGGCAGTGCTGCAGCAGTGAAACAGCCGCCGACGGCCATACCCCGTACAAAGCACGGCAAAGCCAAAATTGACCAAAAATTACCACTTACGACCACGTCCACCAGATTTTTGTATCTTTTTGTACGTGATATAGACGCGGAGTGCTGTGTGACCGGGCCTTTACTTACATGACTCTTCAAACAGATAATACCAGAAGCAATTGAACCTCTTCTAAAAATGATAAATTATTCCCTTAGAATTTATGTACCCAAATTTTCAGGTATGCGAGGCAGGCGGATGTATGTGCATAAGTGTTCAGTTTAATAACAAGAGTGCAGGTATATACAAGGTGCAAGACTATACAGATATATACACAGGTAAACAGTCCAAATCGGCAGGCTTGATCAGAGATGAGAAAACAGGCAAAGGGTTGGTCGAGGTGCAAACAGAACATCAAAGGTTAGGTGATAACAATAACGAGAGACAGGCATGAGAATAAAGAAACCAGGAAAACAAGAACACGGAAAGAAAGGCTCGGTAATGCATACTTAATGTAGCGTAATACTTCGTATTGCATTTGCATCAGCACTGTCCTTAAATAGCCAAACACACAGTTATCTAATTGAGAACAGGTGCGCCTTGTTCACGGCGTGTGTGCTGGAGCTCACTTGGTGCATGCAGCCTGAAGCACGCCTTCAGGTGCACGCGCCACAGCACACAGGACTGACAGAACCCCCTCCCAAAGAGCTCCCTCCAGGAGCAAAAATCCATCATACTTGGCCCTGGTGGGGGTTCAAGCTCAGGCTCTGGACATGACTCAGGCTCTGGACTGGACTTGGGCTTGAGCTCTGGAGACAACTCGGGCTCTGGAGATGACTCAAGCTCTGGGCTCGGGCTCTGGGCTCGGGCTCTGGACTGGACTCAGGCTTGGGCTCTGGAGATGACTTGAGCTCTGGACTCAGGCTCTGGACTGGACTCAGACTCGAGCTCTGTAGATGACTCAAGCTGGAGTTCTGGAACTGGCTTGGACATATGGCTGGACTTGAGCTCAAGAGATGACTCTAGTTTTGGACTTGGCTCCCTTTAGAACTCTGGCCTTGGCTATGGTACAGGCTCAAGCTCTGTCAGCACACTGCTTTGGTCTGGGTTAGAACCTGGCAATGGGACAACGCAGATGTCTTCCTGGTGAGGTGAGGCAGAGGTCATTCCGACATCCTCTGACACTGGTTCAGGAACTGGCTCAGATTCTGGCCTTAACTCTGGCACCAGCACTGAAGCTGGCGCAGGTGCTGACTCTGGTGCTGACTCTGACACTGGCTCTGGAGTAGACTCTGACGCAGGTTCTGATGCTGGCTCCAGCGCTAGCTCCAGAGTAGATGCTGATGCTGGCTCCAGAGTAGACTCTGACACTGGCTCCAGCACTGGCTCTGGAGTAGACACTGACACTGGCTCCAGTGCTGGCTCTGGAGTAGACACTGATGCTGGCATGGGCCCTGGCACAGGCCCTGGCTCAGCCTCTGGTGCAGGCCCTGGCTCCACCTCTGGCACGGGAGCAGACACTGGCACAGGAGCAGAAACAGATGCTGGCACAGGTTCAGGCATGGATTCTGATACAGACACAGGTTCAGGCATTAATTCAGGTGCTAGTTCTGGCTGAGAAACCAGCTCAAAAGAGACAGCTTCCAAGAGGGGCTGAGGAACAACAGCCTCCTCTGCTGTCTCTATTTCAGCCACTGGAGGGAGCTCTGGAGTGATGGCCTCCTCTGCTGAGTTGACCATTGGCATGATTGCCCCTACCCAAAAATGTTCATGGGGTTCCTCCTTTTATAATGACTCGAAAATAAACTTGAGCATGGCAAAGAAAGTCTGTGAGTTTTGAAGGCATGGGTGTTCAACCCGAATCAGGTAGTCCATCCATCGGTGTGCTTGTCCAGCAATGAATGTCAGGATGAAGCTTACCCAGATGGGTTTGGGTGGCTTGGGCTCTTGGAAGTCATCATAGAGGGCCCCATACTGGATGTGGAATACACATGGGTGATACTCTCCATCGTAGGGTGTAGGAGGGTAAGCATTGGTACGCCGGCGGAAATACGAGGTTAGTGGCAGGGATAGGGAAACCCGGAAGTGGCATGGAATCATGTACTGAAACATGTCTGCAACATCCATTGTATGGTGAAGTATTCTGTCAGGTACGCGAGGGAGGTGGATGTATGTGCAGAAATGTTCAGTTTAATAACAAGAGTGCAGGTATATACAAGGTGCAAGACTATACAGATATATATACAGGTAAACAGTCCAAATTGGCAAGCTTGATCAGAGACGTGAAAACAGGCAAAGGGTCGGTTGAGGCGCAAACAGATCATCAAAGGCTAGGTGATAACAATAATGAGAGACAGGCATGAGAATCAAGAAACCAGGAAAACAAGAACACGGGAGGAAAGGCTCGGTAATGCATACTTAACATAGCGTAATACTTCGCATTGCATTTGCATCAGCACTGTCCTTAAATAGCCAAACACATAGTTCTCTAATTGAGAACAGGTGTGCCTCATTCATGGCGTGTGTGCTGGAGCTCACTTAGCATGTGCAGCCCTAGGCATGCCTTCAGTTGCACATGCCACAGTGCACAGGACTGATACAAATCCTTTAAACTAGCAATTATCAAACCCCTGATTAAAAAACCTGAACTCGACCCCTGTCAGCTGTCCAATTATAGGCCAGTATAAAGCCTCCCCTTTATATCCAAGTTCCTCAAAAAGGCTTTTCCTATCTACATACAAATAACATCCATGAAATGTATCAGGCAGGATTTACACCTCATCATAGCACAGACAGCACTGGTTAAAGTACGAAATGACCTACTATTGGCCTCTGATCAGGGCTGTGTCTCCTTGCTTGTATTGTTTGACCTTCTTTCAGTCTCTGACACTACTGATTATTCCATTCTCCTGGATTGACTGTAAAATGTTGTGGGAGTTAAGGGAATGACCCTTTCCTGGCTAAAGTCTTAGCGATCAGTTAAATATCAGTTTGTTGATGTAAATGGTGATTTCTATATGCATACTGAGGTAAAGTTTGGTGTTCTACAAGGTTCTGTCTTAGGCCCACTGTTTTGGTCTTGATGTTACCTCTGGGAAATGTTATTCATAAGCATGGTATTAGCTTTCACTCTTATACTGATGACACACAGTTATGTTTCTGCAAAGCCAGATGAGAGATAGTAGCTTAATAAAACTGAGAACATTACACACTGGATGCTTATAAACTTCCTTCAACTTAACTCTGACAAGACTGGAGTACTTCTACTAGGACTACATGCATCTAGTAGGTTTTCTGATTACGTAGTAACTCTGGATGGGGTTTCTGTTTCTTCATGTACAGCAGTAAAAGACCTCAAGGTGATAATTGACTCCAGTCTTTCGTTTGAAACTCATATCGACAACATTATACAGATAACTTTCTTTCATCTCAGAAACATTGCTAAGAGAAGAAATATAATGTCACTACATGATGCAGGGAGAAAAAAAAACTGAGTTCATGTTTTTGTTACCTCTAGGTTGGATTATTGTAATGCCTTACTGTCTGGATATTCCAATCAGTGCATAAACAAGCTCTCGTTAGTCCAAAATGCAGCAGGAAGAGTCCTTACTAGAACTAGAAGATATGTACACATCATCCCTATCTTATCCACATTGCACTGGTTCCCAATAAAATTTCGTATTGGTTATAAAATACTACTATTCACCTTTAAAGCACTGAATGGTCTTGCACCACAGTACCTGAGTGAACTTCTGGTCCTTTATGATCCGCCACGCCTACTTAGAAAAAAAGCTGCAGGCTATCTGTCGGGACCTCATATAGTGGAGTCTACATCAGGGGACAGAGCCTTTTCTTACAAAGCCCCACAGTTATGGAATAGCCTTCCAAGTAGTGTTTGGGACTCAGACACAGTCTGTGTTTAAGTTGAGGCTGAAAACATATATTTTTAATCAAGCCTTTTGTTAATAGTTTTTTTTTATTAGGTAAAGGAGTAGATCTGGAGGGTTCTCAGGCATAGTGTGCTTTGGTAAACTGGGATGTATGGATGCTGTTGCACCCCCCCCCCCCCCCACACACACACACACACATTCACTTGGGTTTGCTGATGGTGGAGTGGCTGACTCCTGTTAAGTACTCTCTGGATATTCCAATCAGTGCATAAACAAGCTCTAGTTAGTCCAGATAGTCCTAGGGCTCCCTCATGTCTGTGTTACCTTCTGGTTCTCCCTTTTAGTTATGCTGTCATAGTTAGTCTTGCCAGAGTCCCCTGTTTGCACTCGATGCAAATTGTATACTGTTCTTAACCATAAGGTGAAGACACTGGGCATACCTAACAACCCATTTTCTTTCTCTCTCTCTCTCTCTCTCTCTCTCTCTCTCTGTCGAGTTACATGTCAATCCTGGGACCCCAGTGATGCTGACCTCTTCTGCTCTTCAGACCTGCCTGATCCAACCTGATGCTCTACATCTGGCTGGATTCTTATCACATCACTCGTGTGGAGGATGGCTCCATATGGGCAGTCAAAAGTCGCACTTGGAAGATGGCTCTGGACACTTAGTTTTGCTATGATGGCTGAGGACTACAGTTGCCATAATAACTTTAGGACTGGAGTTATCATGAAGAGTCTAGCACTGAAGTCTCCATCAATGAACGGTTGATAGCTTCAACAAAATAGACTTCATGCTAAAACTATTAGGGTTTGCTGCCTTGCTCAAGGGCACTTTCTGCTCATCCAGGGAATCCCAAAGCTGCTTCTCTAACCTTGAGGCAATTTATATAAAAATTCTGTGTTTTATATGGCTAACTGCGTAGGCTACATAACAATAATTATTTCAAAAGTGCAATTTTGAGGTAATTTTACTGTATCAGATATACAAGTCAAAAATCCAGTACTATAATGACCCACTGAACCAGGCATAGACATTTTAAATCATGGAATGCCAGTACCCAACAGATTTTACATTCTGATATGTACCCTCTAAGTTTTAAAATCTCCTGGACACTTGTAATCCAGAATGGGAGTTGCCTAACCCTGTCAGGAATATTCATCTCATCTCATTATCTCTAGCTGCTTTATCCTGTTCTACAGGGTCGCAGGCAAGCTGGAGCCTATCCCAGCTGACTACGGGCAAAAGGCGGGGTACACCCTAGACAAGTCGCCAGGTCATCACAGGGCTGACACATAGATACAGACAACCATTCACACTCACACCTACGGTCAATTTAGAGTCACCAGTTAACCTAACCTGCATGTCTTTGGACTGTGGGGGAAACCGGAGCACCCAGAGGAAACCCACGCGGACACGGGGAGAACATGCAAACTCCGCACAGAAAGGCCCTCGCCGGCCACGGGGCTCGAACCCGGACCTTCTTGCTGTGAGGCGACAGCACTAACCACTACACCACTGTGCCACCCCTGTCAGGAATATTAATATAGAAAATAAAATTTAGTCCACCTGTAAAAATGCTGCAAGGCCATAACTTGCCAATAAACAAAATTAAAAATCAAAAGAAATGGCTACAACTCCCCCAAAATGGCACAGGCTATATTTGGCCAAAAATCTCTTTCAAATGTCACCAGTATTAGTCTGAAATTATGGGCGAATTCAAAGTCATTGCTATTCAAATGTAACCTATTTTTTGTGACTTAAAATGATTCTTTTATTATTTTAATTGAAAATGCTACAGAAAAAAGTAATCCAGAATTGCACTTCTGATACTGAGGCAGATGCTCTTTCACTTGACACTGGAGTTATTCATGCGTTATGGGAAAATTCTGCCTCACAGCAATTTCAAAAAATTTGATATCATTCTGGAATATTTACATCTTAAATTATATCAAAATTTTTGAAACACCCTGTGTGTATATATATATATATATATATATATATAAAAGTCCTTCCCACACCATTCATGGCACATTTGGCAGTGCCGATCTCTGTTTCGTAGCCCTCGGTCTCTCGTCTATATTACATAGCTAGGGTTACAGTGGGGGCCTAGTCCTCTGATAACTGTGAGAGTTTGACTCCCCACTCACATCTGTATTGCAGCGTGCCTTGCCAGAAGGCACCATTTTTATGATGGTCTTTTGGTATGACCCAATTGTGAGTAGAACTCATGATCTCCCGATCAAGAGACAGACACAGTAACCACTAGGCCACTCACGTCTGTCTGTGTGTGTGTGTACACACAGAATGGGGCTTTCTGCATAAATATGACCTAAAACATCAGATTTTCACACAGGTCCTAAAAGTAGATAAAGAGAATCCAATTAAACAAATGAGACAAATATTACACGTGGTCATTTATTTATTGAGGAAAATGATCCAATATTACATATCTGTGAGTGGCAAAAGTATGTGAACCTCGAGGATTAGCAGTAAATTTGAAGGTGAAATTAGTCAGGCATTTTCAATCAATGGGATGACAATCAGGTGTCAGTGGGCACCCTGCTTTATTTAAAGAAGAGGGATCTGTCAAAGTCTGATCTTCACAACACATGTTTATGGAACTGTATCATGGCACGAACAAAGGAAATTTCTGAGGACCTTAGAAAAATTGATGCTTATCAGGCTGGAAAAGGTTACAGAACCATTTCTAAAGAGTTTGGACTCCACCAATCCACCATCAAAGAGATTGTGTACAAATGGAGGAAATTCAAGACCATTGTTACACTCCCCAGGAGTGGTCAACCAACAAAGATCACTCCAAGAGCAAAGCGTGTAATAGTCGGTGAGGTCACAAAGGACCCCACACTCAAAAAAAACAACATGGGTGTCTATTACATGAACCGAAGTCTAACACGTAATGGTTGACATTTAGGTCACGCTCAACAAAATTGTTTCTGGCTAAGTTAATGCATTTTACTTGGGTGGAAATACTTTCATAATTTTATTACGTTCACTGAGCAAGTTATTTTTTGAGTGCAGGGTAACTTCTAAGCAACTGAAGGCCTTGCTCACACTGGCTAATGTTCATGTTCATGAGTCCACCAGCAGGAGAACACTGAACAACATTGGTGTGCATGGCAGGGTTGCAAGGAGAAAGCCACTGCTGTCCACGGTGACTATCCAGACACACACTGTAAGCTACATACTGTTCCATAGTCAGGCTACATTACACTGTGTGAGATAAAACAAACTATAATAGTTGGGCATGTAATAATTGTATAGTGTAGTTTACAATGTACAATGAATGAAATAAATCATACCGTAATGAATAAAATATTTGACATTGCTTAAACATTTTCTTAACATAGGCAAATATACCTGGAAAACAATGAATGACATGGTTATCAACCCACAGAGACAGGGGAAAGAATTCTGGTATCCCTACAACATAATACACCAGTTAGCACCCAGCCAAATGGCTACTCAGATAAACACTCGGCTTTTTACATGGAATTTTACAATGCTAATTTACATATTTGATGCAATGTTTTGAAACAGCAGATGTTTCAAAACTTTTTTGCATCAAAAAATAAACATCATGTCTTGGGAAAAATAAAAAAATGTATGTATATATTGGATGAATGAATATTGTCCCTGCAGGATTCACAAAGCCAGCTTACCCCTTTCCAGACAGCTCAGGCATGATAATGTCCACAAGTGTGTTACATTAATTAATACCCCATCAGAAACAATAGTGGAACCATGAATGAAACCGAACAAATTAACATATTTTACAATAGAAGGATTTGGGGAAGTTCACACACACACACCAAAAAAAAAAACTTTATTCATATGAAATTATGACATTACTACATGTGCTTGAAAGAAGAATCTGGAGACAGAAATCTTAGTTTCTCAGTCATTAGCCTGAGCTACTTGCTTTCGATAGCACTGATCTGATTGCTTTATTAGCGTTCGGTAACACTACTGATGAATGCTATATGGGCTGAAAGGTTACTTCACTGCTTTGCTAATGACGCCGGCTCACAGTTAAGCTTGCGGTGGCCTTCAAGCAGGCCTAGGGCAATAATTTTTTGGTCCCTCCCACTATAAATCAAAATTTGATTTGGTTAATTCATCTGCCACTTCTTACATAAACATATACTGCCATGGCCTTCTGTCCTGGCAATGAAGTCCTAACCAATGAGTGAGCCAGCTCTAAACTCTTCTCTGCCGAGAGACAACAAAGAAAACAACCTCACTGGATAACTATTTTAATGCCTACATGTCAACTTATATGGTTTCCCTGTATTTTGTATGGGAAAATGCAAATTTTTGGTTAATACAGCGTACACTGATTTTCATACGGGAAAATTACGTTTTGTATCATCCGAGATTTTTTCCGTTACTCCGAGAATTTTCTTAGCATCCCTCATTAATTTTTTTCAAACATGCATGCCCAATGAAACGTAACTATTTTCGATTTATGGTTTTCTAGTTGCACATGGTTTTCTCGGTCAATCAGTGTGTTTACATGCACATCCAAATCGAGCTACTGTCGGTAATCAAGCTAAGGGTCCCAGCAGGGGTGCCAGAGAAATCCAATCCTACATGCACACAAGTTAATCGAGCTATTGTGTGAGGTACATTGTGCACCCGAGCCACAGGTGGCGCTACGCGCCCCATCATGTTGGTACACTTCCGGTTGTTGTCATGAAGAAGAGTTATTCAAGAGTATAAACAAAGTTATCAGCAGTGTTGCCAGATACTGCTGACGTTTTCCAGCCCAAAACATGTTCAAATCCGCCAAAATGCACTTAAAACTGACCAATCTGGCAACACTGGCAGTTCTATGTTCACAAGTTCCACGTTCAAGCTGTTAGGCTTGCTCTAACAGACTGTATGGCTACAAACTGTCCTGCGCAGACCACTGTTTTGTAAGACAACTTATTTTGCACAATTGTATATTTTTCTAAAGTCCATTTTTTGCTTACAAAAAATATTTTTCTAAAGTCCATTTTTTGCTTACAAAAAATATTTTTCTAAAGTCCATTTTTTGCTTACAATTTAACTTATGTCTTAACACACAAAAAGTTCAATTGTTTTGTTTTTATTGACATTCTTCAGATATTGGACATCTATATATACACACACACACACACACACACACACACACACACACACAAATACAGTGACTTGTTTATGTACACAATTCACAGCTATGCAACAGCTGTACAGATGTATTTGGTGATATAGTAAGTGAGCTAAATTTTAACAGTGCAAACAATGCCACAAAAAGAAAAGATTCATGCCGTTGTCATGCCGACCGAGGCTGTTGTGTTTCCCGCTTGTGGTCTCGTCACTCGTCACTTCTGGAAGGGGCAGTGCTGAAGTAAGTAGCTCGAATACGTAGCTCAATAGGGTATACATGCACTAAGTAGCTTGGCAGAAATCGCATAATCTAGGTCATGTAGCTCGATTCCGAGAAATCAAGTTCAGTTCAATTTCAGCCAAATTAAGGTGTATACATGGCATTTTGAACTTCGATTTCAGTCGAGCAACGGCAGAAATTTGATTCTCTCTATGTGCATGTAAACGCACTGATTGATTTGTGGTTGAGCAGTCCTTGTGTTTCACGCATGCCCAATGAAATGGAACTATTTTTGATTTGTGGTTTTCTAGTTGCATGTGGCTTTCTCAGTCATTGGTTTGTGGTTGAGCAGTCCTAACACGCATGCCCAATGAAACGGAACTATTTTCGATTTGTGGTTTTCCAGTTGCACGTGGTTTTCTCGGTCATTTGTGGTTCAGCAGTCCTCGTGTGCACATCAAATTTGACAAGTTTTATCTTTTAAAAATGGCATCTGGAAATGCAATGGCAAAGAGAAAATATGCTGGAATGGGACATCTGAAAAAAATGGGAAACTCTAGATGGAGAATACAAAGGATGGATCCAGGCATCTTCGAATGGCACCCAGTATTTGCTCTGTGTTCCATGCAGAAAGCACATTAAAGTGGCGGCTTCAGGTTTTTATGACCTGAAATTGCATTTCCAAACCAAGGCACATAAAGACTGCATCATTAAATGCAAGACCTTCAAGTCTATGGAGCAGCATTTTGGCTCAAGTCCATCGGCTCGGACTGCCTAGAGTTCTGTGATGGCTGCAGAAGTTATGTTCTGCCAATTTCTCGTGGAACACAACATCCCCCCCAACTGTGGCTGACCATTTTTCGGAGCTAGCGAAAAAAATGTTTCTCGATTCAAAGATTGCACAGGTAAGCATTTGTGTGTTTTTTTTTTTAAGTTTTTACTGTTTGCATGGAGGAAAGCTTCCTCCATTATCATGATTAATTTAGGGAGGCATTACTGGGAGGCACCATTTATACAACAGCAACTGTAGTTACCCAGCGATTTCACTTCCCTAAACATTTTAATTGCTGATAGACATTTTATACTCCTGAGAATCAACCCATAGACTTGTGTCCTCTGTAGTTGCTATTTGTTTTACATGCACACCCTCTTACTCCTTCAAGCTATTCACTTGAATCCTGGTGTCTTGTAAAGAGTACATCCTTTTTTTTTTAAGAAAATCTAAATTGTAAGTTGTTTTTTTTTAACCCTACCTAGGAAGGAAATCACAAAAAAAGAGACATTGAGAGACCCATTTTTTCTTGGTTCCCAGGAGGATATGTAGACACAGATGACCAACACTCATTACTACCATCAGTCGTCAGTAAACTGGAAAAGTATTGAATGAAGAGTAATGGTGGTAATAACCATTGGTAACCTGTCTCTTACAACCCTGATTCCAAAAAAGTTGATACAAAGTACAAATTGTAAATAAAAACAGAATGCAATGATGTGGAAGTTTCAAAATTCCATATTTTATTCAGAATAGAACATAGATGACATATCAAATGTTTGAACTGAGAAAATGTATCATTTAAAGAGAAAAATTAGGTGATTTTAAATTTCATGACAACAACACATCTCAAAAAAGTTGGGACAAGGCCATGTTTACCACTGTGAGACATCCCCTTTTCTCTTTACAACAGTCTGTAAACATCTGGAGACTGAGGAGACAAGTTGCTCAAGTTTAGGGATAGGAATGTTAACCCATTCTTGTCTAATGTAGGATTCTAGTTGCTCAACTGTCTTAGGTCTGTTTTGTCGTATCTTCCGTTTTATGATGCGCCAAATGTTTTCTATGGGTGAAAGATCTGGACTGCAGGCTGGCCAGTTCAGTACCCGGACCCTTCTTCTACGTGGCCATGATGCTGTAATTGATGCAGTATGTGGTTTGGCATTGTCATGTTGGAAAATGCAAGGTTTTCCCTGAAAGAGACATCGTCTGGATGGGAGCATATGTTGCTCTAGAACCTGGATATACCTTTCAGCATTGATGGTGTCTTTCCAGATGTGTAAGCTGCCCATGCCACACGCACTAATGCAACCCCATACCATCAGAGATGCAGGCTTCTGAACTGAGTGCTGATAACAACTTGGGTCGTCCTTCTCCTCTTTAGTCCGAATGACACGGCGTCCCTGATTTCCATAAAGAACTTCAAATTTTGATTCGTCTGACCACAGAACAGTTTTCCACTTTGCCACAGTCCATTTTAAATGAGCCTTGGCCCAGAGAAGACGTCTGCGCTTCTGGATCATGTTTAGATACGGCTTCTTCTTTGAACTATAGAGCTTTAGCTGGCAACGGCGGATGGCACGGTGAATTGTGTTCACAGATAATGTTCTCTGGAAATATTCCTGAGCCCATTTTGTGATTTCCAATACAGAAGCATGCCTGTATGTGATGCAGTGCCGTCTAAGGGCCCGAAGATCACGGGCACCCAGTATGGTTTTCCGGGCTTGACCCTTACACACAGAGATTCTTCCAGATTCTCTGAATCTTTTGATGATATTATGCACTGTAGATGATATGTTCAAACTCTCTTTGCAATTTTACACTGCCGAACTCCTTTCTGATATTGCACCACTATTTGTCGGCGCAGAATTAGGGGGATTGGTGATTCTCTTCCCATCTTTACTTCTGAGAGCCGCTGCCACTCCAAGATGCTCTTTTTATACCCAGTCATGTTAATGACCTATTGCCAATTGACCTAATGAGTTGCAATTTGGTCCTCCAGCTGTTCCTTTTTTGTACCTTTAAGTTTTCCAGCCTCTTATTGCCCCTGTCCCAACTTTTTGAGATGTGTTGCTGTCATGAAATTTCAAATGAGCCGATATTTGGCATGAAATTTCAAAATGTCTCACTTTCAACATTTGATATGTTGTCTATCTTCTATTGTGAATACAGTATCAGTTTTTGAGATTTGTAAATTATTGCATTTCATTTTTATTTACAATTTTTTATTTACAACTTTTATAATTACAAAATGAGCACTAACGCATAATGCATATTTTCAGTGAAAATGACATCCCCTGGGTCAACATGGTTGGGTTTGCAAGTGACAACTGCAACACCATGATTGGCAGGAAAGATTGTGTTTTGACCAGGCTCCAAGCAAAAAGTTCCAAGATTTTTAGGTATGTTTCATGTGTCATAAGTTGATATATTTTATATATATAATATATGGATATATAATATGCACCAAAATTTTATCAGAATAGTTACAGTAGCTAACAGACCTATCATATCACTAAAACATAAGGAGCCTTTGAGAGTCTCTTCTGGTAGTCTTCCAGCTTTTCCTCAATTAATTGTTCTACATTAAATTCTAGGTAGAAGAGCAGCAGATCTTGAAGCACTGTCCTACCCGTTGGCTGTCCCTAGAGAAAGTCTGCAAACTGACTGAAAACTGACCACCTCCTGAGCCAACTGCTGGCCTTGTGAAGCTACTTTGCCAGTCATAAAGATGTTGAGAAACCGGGCAAAGTCAAGTCGATAAATGACAGGCTACAGGAACCCCTGACTGAGCTGATACTGTTGTTCCTGCAGTACATTATGCCAGTGCTCAATCAGTTTAACATCCTTTTTCAAGGGGAGGATTGCATGGTTGGCAGTCTCCTCCCTGAGATGGACAGGCTTCTACGGAAGTTTGCTGTGAAGTTCTTGGAGCTGAAGCATGTCAAGTCCTGCAGGAACCTTAGGGAATTTGATGTTGGCAACCAGGAGCTGCAGCAGTCCGATGACAAGCTGGCAGTGGGGCCTGCAGTCAGATATCACCTGGTGAACCTAGAGGAAGACCTGGATGCAAAAACTGTCCAGGTCTTCTTCTCCTCTGTCAGAGGATTGTATGAGGCTGCTGCCAGGAAGATGATGGATAAATTTCCATTTGACAATGAAGTGTTGGTCAATCTTGCAGTATTACTGTAGATCCATCTAAAAAGGATGACCTGGACTAGAGTACTGTTGTCAATTTAACTTCCTCTTTTGGCTTTTACCTGAACCTGGAGCAGTTGAAGGAGGAGTGGGAGGACTTTCAGCTTATGCCAGATGATGTTGTGCCATGCAGGGCAAATGATGGCAAAAAAGTACTAATAGATGTATATTGGGGAAAGGTCTTCAATGTAAAAACTGCTCTGGGTGTTGCCAGGTTTCCAGTGCTGAAACAACATTTTACTGCTTTGCTGTGCCTCCCACATAGCAATGCAGATAGTGAGAGGGATTTTTCATCTCATCTCATCTCATTATCTCTAGCCACTTTATCCTGTTCTACAGGGTCGCAGGCAAGTTGGAGCCTATCCCAGCTGACTACGGGCGAAAGGTGGGGTAGACCCTGGACAAGTCGCCAGGTCATCACAGGGCTGGCTTTTTCATTGGTTAGGAAAATTCATATGGAGTACAGAAAAAATATGGCTGCAGACACATTAACTGCATATCTGCAAATTAAAATGAACTGTAATGAGTGTTACAACTGCTGCCCAAGCAATGATTTTATAGCGAGTGCCAAATCTGGAACATCTTTGTACAACAAAGAACACTCTAAAAAGGAATAGGATTCAAATTCTTGTTATAAATTACTGGTAAGATTTTCAATTTAGCTTCATTCCTTATTAGTATTTTCACTTATCCTTGTTTAGATAATATAATTGATGTGGTTCAGTCATCTTTAGTTGACTTAATATTGATTTAATATTAATACATTTTATTTGCAAAATTTACATCAATAATTCTGTTATTACTGATACAATGTATATTAAATAATTAAGTATATAGTTCAGTCATTCTCTTTAGTAGATAATTGTTTACTTGACTGTACATATGTATAGTCCTTTTTAATTCAGTTGTTTTATCTGGGATCTAAAATTTATTTTTATTCAGTACATGCTTATTTGATCCCTTTAACTTGATGCAGTGTGATAAATAGATTAGATTAGATTAGATTAGATTAGATTAGATTAGATTAGATTAGATTAGATTAGATTAGATAAAACTTTATTGATCCCTTTGGGAGGGTTCCCTCAGGGAAATTAAGATTCCAGGAGCATCATTACAGATAAACAGAGAAAAGAAATAGAGAAAAACTTCTAGATAAATTAAAATAAATTAAGTATTTACATATACAAAAGAATAAGATATGGGGAAGAAAGGAAGGGGGGAGGGGAACGGGGGGAGAAGTGGGGTTAGGGTAAGTGTGTGTGTGTGTAGGGAAGCAGGAAAGATATTGCACATTATATTGCACATTGTCTGGTATTGCTTATTGTTAGGCTAGGCTAGGCTACTGCTCCTTCCCGTCCTCTGTCCTCCTGTTACCCCCCCCCAGAGAGGAGTTGTACAGTCTGATGGTGTGAGGGACAAAGGAGTTTTTGAGTCTGTTCGTCCTGCATTTGGGATGGAGCATCCTGTCACTGAACAGGCTTCTCTGGTTGCTGGTGACGGTATGCAGAGGGTGACTGGCATCGTCCATGATGTTCAATAGTTTGTCCATAACCTCTTCTCTGCCACCGTCACCAGAGAGTCCAGCTTCACGCCGACCACAGAGCCGGCCTGCCTGATCAGTTTGTCCAGCCTGGATGTGTCCTTCTTGGATGTGCTGCCCCCCCAGCACACCACAGTGTAAAACAGGACACTGGCAGCCACAGACTGATAGAACATCCACAGGAGTTTCCTGCAGACATTAAAGGACTGCAGCCTCCTAAGGAAGTATAGCCTGCTCTGTCCCTTCCTGTATAAGTGGTTGGTGTTGCAAGTCCAGTCCAGCTTGCTGTCCAGCCACAGCCCAAGGTACTTGTAGGAATCCACAGCCTCCACCTTGACTCCCTCAATCAGAACTGGTCGTGACCTTGGTCTGGACCTCCCAAAGTCAATGACCAGTTCCTTGGTCTTCGAGGTGTTGAGCTGCAGGTGGTTCCTGTTGCACCACACAGCAAAGTCCCTCACCAGGCTCCTATACTCCTCCTCTCTGTCATCACTGATACACCCATCGGCAAACTTCTGAATGTGACACAGCTCTGAGTTGTAGCAGAAGTCTGCGGTGTACAGGGTGAAGAGAAGAGGGGCCAGCACCATGCCCTGGGGTGTGCCGGTGCTGCTAATTATAGTGTCAGACGTGATGTCCTTCGGCCTGACGCACTGCGGCCTGTCAGTGAGGTAGCTGGAGATCCAGGTGACCAGGCAGGGGTCCACTCGCATCCTGTTCAGTTTGTCCTGAAGCAGTAGGGGTTGGATGGTGTTGAAGGCACTTGAGAAGTCCAAGAAGAGGATCCTCACTGTGCCATTTTCCTTATCCAGATGTGAGTGGGCTCAGTGTAGCAGGTAGAGGATGGTGTCTTCTACACCAACACCTGCCCGGTACTTAAACTGCAGACAGTCCTGGGCATGTTGTACCTGGAGTCTGAGAAGGCTGAGGAAGAGCCGCTCCAACGTCTTCATCAGATGTGAAGTAAGCACCACTGGTCAGAAGTCATTCAACTTGCTGGGCCAACTTTTTGGGAACTGGAACGATACATGATGTCTTCCAGAGGGTTGGCACTCTCCCCAGCTGCAGGCTGAGGTTGAAGATGCGTTGGAGTGGTTCACCCAGTTCAGCAGCACAGGTCTTCAGTAGTCGGGGACATACCTTGTCTGGGCCTGCTGCTTTCCTGGGGTGAAGCTTCCTCAGTTGACCTCTGACCTGGTCTGCAGTAATGTATAGAGGAGTCTGTGTTGAGGAGGGGGCCGCTGTGATGACTGGGGGGAGGTGTGTTGAGGGAAGAAGGAGAGATGGCTGCAGTGAGGGAGAGGGTGGGGGGACGTGGGCTGGTTAAACCACTTGAAGAAGTCATTCAACTCGTTCGCCCTCTCCACTGTCCCCTCAATGACTCTGGTCTTTGTATTGTGGCCTGTGATGGTTTTCACACCTTCCCAGACCTCCCTCGTGCTGTTCTCCTTCAGACTGTGAAGATTCTCAATCATCCAGGTCATAGTAAACTGTGGGTGGTAGAAAAGGGCAACTGGACTTGCTTGAAGATTCTTGAAAACGTTTCACCTCTCGTCCAAAAGGCTTCCTCAGTTCTGTCTGACTAATAGGGAGTATCAGATATTTATCCTCTCCTGGCTCAGAATCAGAATCAGAATTCTGATGACCAGCTCATCTAAGGTGTCACTGAGGCATCATGTTGGTGTGGGTCGCTGGAGGCTGGGTGTGAATGGCGAGTCATTAGGGTGATCAAAGGATTGCCCGTTAGGGTGATCAATGGCAATCTGACTCTCTCTGTCCTCCTGTGAGTCCCCGAAAACAGCTGGGTCCTGGCGTACACCCAGCCGTCTGGGAAGAGTGTCCAAGACCACCTTGTAGATGGTTGACAAATGATGTCTTAGACCCCCACCTCTGTTCAGTGATGGCCGTTCCAGGTTTACAAAAATGGCTTCTTTGACTCCTCGCTCATACCAACGATCCTCTCTGGCTAAAATGCGTACGTCACAATCCCGAAATGAGTGTCCTTCATTGTTAAGATGAATGTAGACAGCCGAGTCCTGGCCTGAGGAGCTGGCTCTCCTGTGTTGGGCCAAGCGCCTGTATAGCGGTTGCTTCGTCTCCCCAATATACGAATTTGTGCAATTCTCACTGCACTGAATTGCATACACTACGTTGTCCTGTTTGTGTCTGGGTATTCTGTCCTTAGGGTGGACCAGTTTCTGCTTCAGGGTGTTATTGGGTCTGAAATGTACTGGAATGTTGTGTTTGTAGAAGATCCTCCTGAGTTTCTCAGATAGACCACATTTCTGGTCTATCTGAGAAACTCAGGAGGATCTTCTACAAACACAACATTCCAGTACATTTCAGACCCAATAACACCCTGAAGCAGAAACTGGTCCACCCTAAGGACAGAATACCCAGACACAAACAGGACAACGTAGTGTATGCAATTCAGTGCAGTGAGAATTGCACAAATTCGTATATTGGGGAGACGAAGCAACCGCTATACAGGCGCTTGGCCCAACACAGGAGAGCCAGCTCCTCAGGCCAGGACTCGGCTGTCTACATTCATCTTAACAATGAAGGACACTCATTTCGGGATTGTGACGTACGCATTTTAGCCAGAGAGGATCGTTGGTATGAGCGAGGAGTCAAAGAAGCCATTTTTGTAAACCTGGAACGGCCATCACTGAACAGAGGTGGGGGTCTAAGACATCATTTGTCAACCATCTACAAGGTGGTCTTGGACACTCTTCCCAGACGGCTGGGTGTACGCCAGGACCCAGCTGTTTTCGGGGACTCACAGGAGGACAGAGAGAGTCAGATTGCCATTGATCACCCTAACGGGCAATCCTTTGATCACCCTAATGACTCGCCATTCACACCCAGCCTCCAGCGACCCACACCAACATGATGCCTCAGTGACACCTTAGATGAGCTGGTCATCAGAATTCTGATTCTGATTCTGAGCCAGGAGAGGATAAATATCTGATACTCCCTATTAGTCAGACAGAACTGAGGAAGCCTTTTGGACGAGAGGTGAAACGTTTTCAAGAATCTTCAAGCAAGTCCAGTTGCCCTTTTCTACCACCCACTGTTCTCCTTCAGGTTCTGCTCCACCTTTCTCCTGTAGCTGTCCTTAGCTTCCCTCATGCAGCGTTTCACCTCCTGCTGTGCTGCTTTCATCGCCTCCCTATCCCTGCTCCTGAAGGCAGCCTTCTTCCTGTTGAGGACAGCTTTGACTTCCTGTGTTACCCATGGCTTGTTATTAGGGTAAAACCATACCGTCTTAGCGGGGGAGACCATGTCTGCACAGAAGTTGAGGTAATCTGTCAGACAGTGTGTCAGCCCCTCTATGTCCTCACAGTGTGGGCTAACCAGCATATCCCAGTCTGTGATGTCATAGCAGTATCTGAGGGCATCTTCCATTTCAGGGGACCACCTCCTGATGGAGCTAGTTGTTGCAGGCTGCCTTTGAACCGGGGGGTGTACTTTGGCTGTAGAAGAACCAGGTTGTGGTCAGACTTCCCTAGTGGGGGTAGGGGTGTGACTCTGTATGCATCCCTCACATTAGCATACAGCAAGTCAATTGTCCTGTTGTTCTTTGTTGGACAATCCACAGCCTGGTAAAAAGCAGCCAAAGTAGAGTCCAAAGTCGCATGATTAAAGTCTCCAGAAATGATGATAAATGCCTCAGGGTGCTATGTCTGCAGCATTGCTGTGACAGAGTGAATCCTCTCACATGCAGCGGCTGCATCTGCCATCGGAGGGATGTAAACACAGATGGTGATCATGTGACTGAACTCCCTCGGCAGATAATATGGCTGCAGGCTAACGGCTAGCAGCTCCAAGTCCGGGCAACATAAAACTGTCTTTACAGAGATATGTCCCGGGTTACACCAGCGATTGTTAACATAAATGATGAGTCCCCCACCTTTGCTTTTCCCGCATGTGTTAGTGTGTCTGTCGGCTCTCACAGCAGTGAATCCTTGCAGGTCCACGTTACCATCTGGTACAAAGTGTGTTAGCCATGTCTCCGTAAAGGTAAACAAGCTGCTCTCCCGGTAAACCTGCTGGTTGTTCAGAGCGGAAAGCTCATTGACTTTATTTGGCAGTGAGTTCACATTCCCCATGATAACGGAGGGAATGGATGGTTTGTAGCACTGCCGGTTGTCCGCTAGCCTAGCCTTTAGCTTAGCTCCAGCTTTGCAGCCCCTGGGTTTCTTCCTCAGCTCTGCCGGGATGGGGTGTTGTATCCCGGCTCGTCCCATTGTTTTCAGGGCCAGCAGCTCCTCTCTCGAATAAGTGAGAAAACTGGCTCCTGGTTGCATGTTAAAGTTAAATATATCCATGTTATATAGTTAAACACATTGTCTTCGTAAGAAGAGCAAAAAAGTAAAAAAAGGTGGAAAAAAAAGAGGTTTAAAGAGCTAAAAACTACAGAGCTACTGGAAAGGCAGCCATCTCACAGCACCCATACACTCAGAGGTGGAAAAAGTACTGAAAATTTTTAATTAAGTAAAAGTATCTTTACTTTGTTTAAATTCTACTCAAGTAAAAGTACCCATCTAAAAATCTACTCGAGTAATAGTAAAAAAGTACTCAATTTAAAATGTACTTTGAGTAAAAGTTAATTAGTTACTTTCAATTATTTGATGTAAAAAAAGAAAGGACAAGTCATAAATCAAATTGTTTTTAATGAACTATTAGTCCACATAATAACCTTTCAGGCAGTATAATGTATAAAGCTTTGTTTGGACTACCCCATAAAACATTTTCAAGTACAAGTGGCATAACTTGTAAATTCTATCATCCATTTTTTTCTTTATTGACAAATGCCTGCTATTTTTATGCATACTATACGTATATAATAATTTATGTATATATGTGTGTGTATATATACACAGAGTCTACCTGTAATGTGCAATTTTTCCGAGCCTCTCAATAAGGCAATTTTTCTATACTTTTTCACGGTAGATAATGCAAATAGCCCTCTGTATTTAATCCTTCGTTTGTCTAATTTGTATTTCAGTTTTATTTGTTATCTGTTTGACATTTTCTTGCCACTGTAACATGTGAATTTCCCCAATGTGGGATGAATAAAGTGAATCTAATCTAATCTAATAAAAAGGTGAGTTGACACTGGGTAAGGAACTCTCGACACTCACTGTGCTTGCCGCCATACCTCTGTGGTGCAGGAAGGCTGGGTTCATGAGGTGAAGAAGGCAGCATGGCAGGAGGCACTGGAGCAGGAGCAGATGGTGGAGCAGGAGCAGAATCAGGCGGAGGAGATGGGGGCAGAGAAGTCAGCTGTGCCAGGGTTCTCCCAATCTGCTGAAGCAGTACCTCGTGGCGAGCAAGGGTCTCACATTGGCTTGCGAGAGTCCATCCATGAGTGTCCATGGTGGATCCGAGGCATGTTAACGCAGCCATCATTCCCTGAAGGTTGGCTGGGTAGACAGATGAAGAAGCCTCTGCTGAGTCGGTCATGACGGAGTCTTTCTGTTAGGGTTTTGCTGGGATTTGAACCTGGTTCGCTGGTGTGATAATCCAGCAAACCCCCACTAGGCCACCAGGGGGATGACTCAAATGCAGAGGCGTGAGGCAGAAGTAAAAAAGGTATCAAAAGGTTTATTTACAATATTTACACTATTTATAATCCAAGGCAAAAACAAAAGTATAATCCAAACGCTTAGAAGATAACCAGAAAAAAAAACAAAAGTTCAAAGAAACAAAGAGCCAAAAAAACAGAAAAGAAGAGGCAAAAATGCAAATGCTCAGAGGATCCAAAATGGTAAACACAAAGTCCAAAAGAAAGCAAAGTACAAAAACCACAAAGACACGGGCGAGGAAATCAGAACAGAGGCTACTGGAGCTAAACATAACAGCACAAAGGCTCCGTGACGAGAGGACTGAACTCAGGGGTATAAATACACAAACTAATTAAGGACAGGGTGGGGCAGGAAACAGGCAATAAGACAAAAACAAAACACAGAACACAGTGGTGACCTCTAGAGGCCCAAAACAAACATGACCAGAAAGGAAATAACAGTGGCCTCTAGAGGCCAAAACAGTCCCAGTCCTAACAGGACCCCCCCCCCCCCCCCAGGAGTGTCTCCTGACATTCCCAGGACGATCAGGATGGGCCAAATGGAAGTCCCGACAAAGTTCTTTATCGAGTATGTCCCGAGCTGGGACCCAGCAGCGCTCCTCAGGGCCAAAGCCCTCCCAGTCCACAAGATATTGGAGGCCCCCACGAACCCAGTGGGAGTCCAGCAGGCGGCGCACGGTGAACACAGTCTGACCCTGGAAGATGCGGGGGGGTTCCTAGGGGCAGGGGCATACGTGGACGTCAGTACGGGCCGCAACAGGGAAACATGGAATGTGGGGTTGATCCTTAGCGTACGTGGTAACTGGAGCCGGTAGGAGACAGGGTTAACTCTGCGTACAACCTTGAAGGGGCCAATGTAGCGAGGAGCAAGCTTGCGGTTCTCCACCCACAGCGGAAGGTCCTTGGTGGACAGCCAAACCTGCTGCCCAGGGCGGAAAGTGTGGGCAGGTCTCCTATGGCGGTTGGCCTGAGTCTGGTTGGTACTGGAGGTCTGGATGAGTGTCCTCCTGACCTTGCTCCAGGTCTTGCGACACCGTCTCACGTAATGGTTGACCGAGGGCACCCCAGCGTCCTCCTCCTGGTCTGGGAACAGAGGTGGCTGGAACCCGAATTGGCACTGGAATGGCGACAGCTTGGTGGCCGATGACTGCAGGGTGTTGTGGGCGTACTCTGCCCATGGCAGCCAGGTGCTCCATGATGTCGGGTTATCCATAGCCAGGCCTCGCAGGGTGGTTTCCATGTCCTGGTTGAGCCTCTCCGTCTGGCCGTTGGACTGGGGGTGGAACCCAAAGGAGAGGCTGGCAGTGGCCCCGATGCTCTTGCAGAAGCCGTGCCATACTCGGGAGGAGAACTGGGGCCCCCAGTCAGAGACGATGTCCTGAGGGAGACCAAAAACTCGGAAGACATGAGTGAACAGCAATTTAGCAGTGTCAAGGGCAGAGGGGAGTTTGCACAGTGGAATAAAGCGGCAAGCCTTGGAGAATCTGTCCACTATGACCAATATGACAGTGTTACCTTGAGACTCAGGGAGACCCGTGATGAAGTTGACCGCCACGTGGGACCAGGGACACCGGGGAATAGGCAGAGGATGCAGGAGACCCTGGGGACGCTGTCACGGGTTCTTGCTTCTGGTGCAGACCTCACAGGACAGGACGAATGACCTCACTTCCTTCTCCATGTTAGGCCACCAGAAGCGTCTTTTCAGGAAGTCCAGGGTCCTCCGAGCTCCTGGGTGGGCGGTGAGAGGGGAAGAGTGACCCCACTGGAGAACCTTGGCCCGGACTTGACGAGGGACGTACAGGAGGCCCGGTGGCCCCGTCCCAGGATCAGGGTCCCAGCGTTGAGTTTGTCGAACGGTCTCCTCAATACCCCAGCGGATAGGAGCCACAATCCGGGATATAGGGATGATAGGCCTGACTTCACTCTCCCTGTTAGTGGCAGAGAACAGCCTGGACAGTGCGTCAGGTTTGGTGTTCTTGGAGCCGGGGCGGTACGAGAGGGTGAAGTCAAGCCGACTGAAAAACAGGGCCCACCTAGCCTGTCGTGGGTTCAGTCTCTTGGCTTGCTGGAGGTACTGCAGGTTCTTGTGGTCCGTCCAAACCAGGAATGGATGTTGCGCTCCCTCCAGCCAGTGCCTCCACTCCTCAAGGGCCAGTTTGACCGCTAGCAGTTCTCGATCCCCCACATCGTACTGGGACTCCGCAGGACTCAGGCGGTGGGAGAAGTAAGCGCAGGGGTGCAGCTTTCCTTCCAAACATTGAGAGAGCACCGTGCTGATACCACTGTCTGAGGCGTCCACCTCCACAATGAATGGTTGGGAGGTGTCCGGGAGGACCAGAATGGGTGCCATGCAGAAGCGGTCCTTGAGGTCTTTCAATGCCTTTTCCGCCTGAGGAGACCAGACATAAGATCCACCTTTCCCTTTGGTGAGGTCCAACACGGGTGCTGCTACAGAACTAAAGTTCCTGATAAATTTGTGGTAGAAGTTAGCAAATCCTAAGAACCGCTGAACCTCTTTGATGGACTTGGGAGTGGGCCAGTCCCGGACGGCCAGGGTCTTGACTGGGTCCATTTGGAGTTGGCCTGTCCGTACAATAAAACCCAGAAAGGAGACCTCGGGAACATGAAATTCGCATTTCTGGGCCTTGGCAAACAGATTGTTCTGTAGCAGCCTCTGGAGAACCTGGCGGACATGGTGGAGGTGCTCCTGCATGGTCTTGGAAAAGATAAGGATGTCATCGAGGTAGACAAAAACTTACAGGTTAATCATGTCCCTCAAGACGTTGTTGATAAGGGCCTGAAAAACAGCTGGTGCATTGGTGAGTCAGAAGGGCATCACCTGGTATTCGTAGTGCCCAGATGGGGTGTTGAAGGCAGTCTTCCACTCGTCTCCCTGTCGGATACGGATGAGGTGGTATGCATTCCGTAGGTCCAACTTGGTGAAGACGGTGGCGCCTTGGAGCAGGTCGAATGCTGTGGACATCAGCGGAAGGGGATATCGGTTGCGCACAGTGATCTTGTTCAGGCCCCTGTAGTCAATACATGGTCGGAGCCCCCCATCCTTCTTGCCGACAAAGAAGAAGCCGGCACCAACGGGTGAGGTGGAGGGTCGAATGAACCCAGAGACCAGGGCGTCTTTGAGGTATTCCTCCATGGCCTTGTGTTCTGGCTGAGAGAGGGAAAACACACTGCCACGAGGAGGGGTAGTCCCAGGGAGCAAGTTGATGGCACAGTCGTAAGCACAGTGCGGAGGAAGAACGGCAGCCCTGCTCTTGCTGAAAACTTCCTTAAGATCCCAGTACTCTGTGGGAACTTGAGATAACTCGGTGAGATCAGGGGGCTCAGCAGGAGACACAGGAGAGCTAGAGAGCAGACAAGAGGCATAGCAAGCAGGACCCCACTCCACAACCTGGCTAGTGACCCAGTCTATACGAGGGTTGTGGCGGGTAAGCCAAGGGAGACCTAGAATAACTGGGAAATCAGGTGAAGGAATCAGGTGCAGGGATATTTCTTCCTTGTGACCTTGAGACTGGAGGAAGACTGGAGAAGTTACTTGGGTGACTCTTCCATCACCTAACGCTTGGCCATCGAGGGCAGACACAGACAGTGGAACTTCAAGAGGCGCAGTCGGGACATTGATGCTTTGGGCGAAGTGGATATCCATAAAGTTTCCAGCGGCCCCTGAGTCTAACAAGGCTTGACAAGAGTGGATGGACTCACCCCAGGAGATGGAGACCAGGATGTAGATTCCTTGGCCAGGGTGTCCGGGAGAGAGGGTAGGCCCCGTCACAACCCTCCCTCGGCTGGATGGGGTGGTCCTTTTCCCGAGAGTTCGGGACATGATGCTTGGAAGTGACCAGGCTTGCCACAGTAGATGCAGCACTTGTCCCTCCTTCTGCGCTCCCTCTCAGATGCGGAGAGGCGAGTACAACCCACTTGCATGGGTTCTGGACAGTCACTGGAGGAGGTAGACGGGCTCCAGGTAGAGGCATGGAGGCTCAGTACTTGGCGGCATTCTCTCATCCTGTTGTCCACACGAGTGGAATGTGAGATCAGTGTTTCAAGGTCACTTGGGCATCCGATAGAAGCCAGACCGTCTTTGATGAGGTCAGACAGACCATGGTGGAAGGCTGACACCAGGGCAGTCTCGTTCCATCCACTTACTGCTGCGAGCGTCCAGAACGAGATGGCGTAGAACGAGATGGCGTAGTCTGCGATGCTTCCCCCTTGCCGGATGGGTTCACGAGGTGAAGAAGGCAGCATGGCAGGAGGCACATGGTGGAGCAGGAGCAGAATCAGGCGGAGGAGATGGGGGCAGAGAAGTCAGCTGTGCCAGGGTTCTCCCAATTTGCTGAAGCAGTACCTTGTGGGGAGCAAGGGTCTCACGTTGGCTTGCGAGAGTCCGTCCATGAGTGTCCATGGTGGATCCGAGGCGTGTTAACGCAGCCATCATTCCCTGAAGGTTGGCTGGGTAGACAGATGAAGAAGCCTCTGCTGAGTCGGTCATGACAGAGTCTTTCTGTTAGGGTTTTGCTGGGATTCGAACCTGGTTCGCTGGTGTGATAATCCAGCAAACCCCCACTAGGCCACCAGGGGGATGACTCAAATGCGGAGGCGTGAGGCGGAAGTAGAAAAGGTATCAAAAGGTTTATTTACAATATTTACACTATTTATAATCCAAGGCAAAAACAAAAGTATAATCCAAATGCTCAGAAGATAACCAGAAAAAAAACAAAAGTTCAAAGAAACAAAGAGCCAAAAAAACAGAAAAGAAGAGGCAAAAATGCAAATGCTCAGAGGATCCAAAATGGTAAACACAAAGTCCAAAAAGTCCAAAAGAAAGCAAAGTACAAAAACCACAAAGACACGGGCGAGGAAATCAGAACAGAGGCTACTGGAGCTAAACATAACAGCACAAAGACTCAGTGACAAGAGGACTGATCTCAGGGGTATAAATACACAAACTAATTAAGGACAGGGCGGGGCAGGAAACAGGCAATAAGACAAAAACAAAACACAGAACACAGTGGTGACCTCTAGAGGCCCAAAACAAACATGACCAGAAAGGAAATAACAGGGGCCTCTAGAGGCCAAAACAGTCCCAGTCCTAACAGAAGTTTTGTAGACTGATAGCTCTGTACAGCGGAGCAGGCACATTTTGCTTTGCATTATTATGTTATTGCCTCGTTTGCGTTTGAATGCAAAGTACTGGCTGAGATACGGCCAAGGATTTCCCTCGCTGTCCGGCGCATCTGATCCACAGGAATTCTCTTCTTGGCAATCCTCAACCTCCTCCATGACCTCCTCTATCTCTTGCTCGGCTACCTCGGCACCAGCCATCATCCAACGATACATGTAGGCTAATATGGATATTCCATGTGCGCGCCTGCACCAGTTTCCTTTCAGTTTAGGCCAATCGGGTTTTTTTTTCCCCTGCATTTAATTTTTTTACTCAGTAACAGGCTGTTTTCGAATGTAGCGAAGTAAAATACTTGGTTCAAAATGTACTTGAGTAAAAGTAAAATTACCCATTTCAAAAACTACTTAAAAAATTACAAATTACACAAAAAAATCTACTTAATTAAAGTAACATGAGTAGATGTAATTCGTTACTTTCCACCTCTGCATACACTACACGATATTACAATTATTACTATTACTCCTATTACAGTAGGAGTACATAATGTGGAATAAAATAATCGGTGCTTTGGATCTTGGATTTTTTTCTTGTGTATAAGGGCTCATGGGTGTATGTCAGGGAAAAGTATAGATTTTGTAAGGGCATGGGTAACTAAAGGTTGACATGTAGAGTATGTTAATGTTTTCAGGAAAGTAACCCTTTTATTTCTGAAGCAAATTTGATAGAAAATGAGGCCAAATTAGAAGAGACTAATTATCATGAAATTATGAAAGATATTAAAGAATGAAAGGAATTAAGTACAAGAAGAAATCTATATCTATACATCTATATCCCCCACCCTATATACCAACTATATACCAAGTTTCAAGATATTATTTGCCATATTTTTCAAGTTCTGCTGCAGGAAGCCAACCTTATCTCTTTACACTGACCTCAGCAGCCCATGGCATAAGCCCACTGGACCTTTGGTCCAGGTGAGCTAAAAATTAAAATTTCTCACATTTCTTAGTATCAAATGGCACATTTACATTACTTTAATCAACACATACTTTCAAGACCATACCACTCATAGTTTTCAAGTGCTGCTCTGGAAACAAAAGCTATCCCTAAGACTAACCTGAGAGACTAAGTCTGAAATTGTTTCCATGGAAACATGAAAAATGTAAATTTATCAAATTTCTTAGTATGAAAAGACACATCTACATCGCCTTGTTAACATGTATACCAAGTTTCAAATCCATATAATGAATACTTTTGGATATGTGCTCCAGAAATGAACATTGCTCTGAGAAACTAAGTCAAAATCTATTTTTTATGTAAAAATTTTAAAAATACTTTCTTTCAAAAATCCAACATAGCAAAAGGCACCATTTCACATGTTGCTTGATATGTATACAAAGTTTCATTAAGATATCTTTGGTAGTTTTAAAGATATGGCCCGAGAGAGAAAACGTGACTGGATGGACAGCCGGACGGAGGGACGGATGGAACCCGTTTCTATGTCATAATAATAACTTTTAAACTGATATGTTTGGGCCTTTTCTGAAGGCCTAGAAGGCCCTGATGGTTCCCCTCTGATATATATATATATATATATATATATATATATATATATATATATATATATATGTGTGTGTGTGTATGTATGTATGTATGTAATCTCATCTCATTATCTCTCACTGCTTTATCTTGTTTGAGATATATATTCCATATTTTATTTTATTTTTTTGGATGGTTCAGCAACACGCTCTGCCATTTTGTTTTTCTGTACTCACGGTATATGTGCTGATATCCTAGTAGTAGAGTAGCCAATCAGAGGCTCATATCCAGTGAATTTGGATCGGGGGGGGGGGATTATATATATATATATATATATATATATATATATATATATATATATATATAATACAAGACAGAGTAAGCTCAGTGACCAGTGTGTTTTGAGGTTTAATAAGACAGATAAATAAATGTGGGCTCACTATTTGACAAGCAAGAGATCACTGTTGCTCTTTTTACCTCATGTGTTATAACAATTCATTAATGATTTAGAAAGTGTTCATAATGCAATTAATAAACTAATTATAAACCATTCATAAATCCTCAGAATCCTTGCCCTTCAGTCCATATTGTAAAGTGATACCAATCATTTTCTCGATTGCTATTTAACAGAATGAAAAGTGCATTTTTGCCTCTTGTGATAGTTATATAATGTGTCAAATTAAAAATAAGCATGTGATGTTCAGTAAGGTCCTACCCTTTTTATTTAATAATAGTGGGTGTCCCAATTTGGTCTTTTTTTTATTTTTTATTTTTTATCCTGTTTTCTAATGCATTGTCTGATTTGCTGTTTTGTCTCTGAATTTGGTGTGTGAATTTCATTGTTGTATTTTCTGATATCCTGTTGCATTAATGTGTTTTGCACTTACCATCATAGTTTTTTTTTTTTCCCTGTGGTGAAACTAACAACAAACTGATCTACTGGCTTTGGCCTGGCTGTACCATCTGCATGTGAATAAACAGTGTTAATTGCCACTTAGAGTTGCAAGAATTACAAATTTACAAATTTCAATATGTTTCAAAAATTCTAAATAATCTCCCCAAATCCAAATGCCATATGTGTTCATATCTGAAATCTATTTTTATATCTCAAATCCATGATTCTGTTCATGTTCTCTACACATTCAAGCATTCATACTTTTTCTGCACAAGAACTGTTTTTTTTTTGTTTGTTTGTTTTTTTACACAAAATGAATTTATCTTGCTTTGGTCATATCATAACCAGTCCCAGGAGAGGTGTTCTATTTAACCATGTCAGAAGCATGATTCCGTCCAGGGCAACACAATCATAATGGAGAAAGAGGGGGAAAAGCAGCTATGATGAGAAATAAATTGAATCTTTTTTTTTCTTCCTAAGAGGAACAAATCAGATTACAAATAATTTACACTATGGCCCATAGCTTGTCAAAAGCTCTATCTCGAAGCTCTCAGACTTTGCTCCTCCTTCTCAAGCGAGTAGGACGCTTCTTTGCTTTGCTCCTGCTTTGCTCCTGCTTGATCTTTATTTTACTTTACTTTCTCATTTAATTTCCACTATTTTTTCATTTTATTTTTCATCTTTATAAGATAAGTTAGCTTTTAAAGCAAAATGCCAGGGAGCAAAAAATCCAGGCGATCCTGCAGAAAATGCACAGAACTAGAACAGAGGATTTCTATCCTGGAATCAAAGATTGATGCTCTGCCAAAGACGGACGAATTAAGAGCGATATCTCAGGAAAGGAGTACAGAAACAGTGGCTGAGAATGCAGAGAATGCACCCCGACAGGCCGATGGCATTGCAGATCGAGTGGATGAATTCATCGATCTAACAGGGCAAAATGTGAGTACAGAAAACTGGCACATGATGGGTGGCAGGCCCAAAAATAAAAACAGAAGAGTAATTACCTCAACACCAGCTCGTTCTGATACTATGCAACCCATGCTCCACAGCCATGCTATTAGAAATAGAGCTAGGTCTACAAATTACAATAGGGTTTACAATCCTATGGAAAATCCACAGCCCATAAGGCTTCAGAACAAATTTGAATGCCTCAGGGATGTGGAAGCGGAATTTTCAGGCGGACAAACACATCATAAAAAGAGATCGCACCACAACCGAAGAGCTGTGGGAAGAGGCAAAAAGCAGCTCGTAACACCACCTGATCCCACAACCCTTGTTCTTGGTGATTCCACTGTAAGACATTTAAAAGGACATGGGATGATTATTTGCTGCCTTCCAAATGCATCCATCTCTGACACCAAAGACAGCATTTTGAAGCTCATGTCCGAGCATAAAACTATCAAACATATTGTTGTGCATGTGGGAGCAAATGATGTTTTCAGAGAACAGCTGTTTGTCCAAGATGATTTCAGAAAACTTTTTTCTGATCTCTATAAGACTGGAATACAATCTTTTATCAGTGGCCCACTCCCTGCAAGGGGAAGCTTTGCATTTACTCGACTCTTCAGTCTTAACACCTGGCTTGGAAAAACTTGTTTTTCATCTGGTATGAACTTCATAGACAATTTTAACCTTTTCTGGAATTGCAGAGAATTCTTCAAGCCAAATAGCACTGAACTCAGCTGGATTGGGACCAAAGTCTTAGCAGATCATTATAGACTTGCAATTTTCTCTCAGCCAACATTGAGGAAAATAGTTGATAAGATGTCGCAGACTGACCTAGTTACAAATATCAACAATACCTCTGCAAAGCCAAAACAATCATCTATGCAAGTCTTCACCAAGGACACACAGCCATCTGGGGCAGACTGCCAAGAACCATCTGGGGCAGACTGCCAAGGACATCAACAATCACACGGAGAATGTGAGCATGCGATTTTATCATGCAATTCCATCCAGATTGAGGACCTGACTAAAGATAATCATGTCAAGGCTGCATCATCCACATCTCGACCCCATGCAAGTATCACAGAGACTATCAGGGAGACAGTCATCACAGAGACAGTCATGGAGACACTTACAAAGACCTCACCAAAGTCTCGCTCTTCTGATTTTATTGTACCATCTCCATCTCCCCCCTGCATGGATTTCCCTAATAGTATGCAGAGACTGCTGCCAATGGCTACACTCTCTTTTTCCAGCCCAAATCTGTCGCGACAAGCAGTGTACCCAGTTCATCAAAAATTAACCAACAGACTGAACTGTGTTCGCCCAGGACTTTCAGCTGGCTACCAATCTTTTTCACCATCTAAAAGATACATGACATCTCCAATTCTTTCACCGTCAAACCAAATGGAACATACAGAAAGTCTTGTATGATGTGCTGTGGGTCCCTGCATTGGGTGTAGTTTTGAAAACAAGCTGGGACCCAGTATGCCTATGCCATTCTCTATTCCTGTGTTGATAAGAAATAGAAAACATAGAGCATATTTAACCCAGGGGGTAAACCAGTCTAGTCTCCTTCCTGTTTCAAAACAATATCAGAATGCCCAAGCGGATATTACTTCTAGACTTTCCATAAAGCTAGCTCTTCTGAACGTTAGATCACTTTCAAACAATTCATTTTTAATTAATGATCTTATCTGCAAACACAATCTTGATTTTTTGCTTCTAACTGAAACTTGGCTGGATCAAGCAAATAGTGCTACCACCCTTATTGAAGCAAGTCCCCCAAATTTTAATTTTATGAATGTTACCCGACAGGGGAAAGGTGGAGGGATCGCAAATATATTCAAAGTCTCTTTTCAATGTAAACAATCCTCACTTGGTGATTTTACATCCTTTGAACACTTATGTGCACTTGTTACATGCTCTCCTAGCATATTATTATTAACTATTTACAGGCCTCCGAGACATTCAGCCAAAGTTTTTCTGGAAGAGTTTGGTGAACTGTTGTCAGTCATTTGCTTAGAGTTTGACTGTCTTATTATATCTGGGGATTTTAACTTGCATGTAGATAATCCTGAAAACACTTATGCCAAAGAACTACTTGCACTTATTGACAACTTCAACCTAGTACAACATGTACAGGGGCTGACCCACTCTCGTGGTCATACCCTTGACCTCGTCATCACAAAGGGTCTTACTGTTTCTACTACTGTTGTTGACCTGGCCTTATCTGATCATTTTTGTGTTTTCTCTGATGTTTCTATGTCTCCTCACATTCAGAACAGCTCAACGACTGTGGGTAGGAGAGTCATAAACGACAACACGTGTTCTATTTGAGCAAGCTCTCTCTCGGCTCTCAACCAAAATGTTAGACTCTGTAGATGATTTACTGGAAATTTTTAATTTAAATATGACCCAAATTATGGATGATATTGCTCCATTCAAAATTAAAAGAGTCAATGATAAGCAGAAAGCACCATGGAAGCAATACCCAGCTGTTAAACTGCTAAAGAGAGAATGTAGAAAGACTGAAAGAAAATGGCGCAAATCTAAACTTCACATCCATTATCAAATCCATAAAGAGATGCTTTGTAAATATAATTATGAAATTCGTAAAGCAAGACAGTCTTTCTTCTCCAACATCATCAACAGGAATATGAACAATGCCCATGTGCTATTTTCAACAGTAGAGAAGCTAACTAATCCCCCACCACAATTAGCACCTGAACTTCTCTCAGTTAATAAATGCAATGAGTTTGCATCCTTCTTCAAAGGTAAAATTGATAAATACAGCAGAATATTGCTCATAATATATCTCAGTTGCAAATAATTGAAAAACTGCAATCACCAGTGACACAGACAGATAACTTCAACACAATGTCAGAATTTTGTTTAATTGATTATGAGACTCTTGAAAAAACTGTACAAAATCTCAGTTCCTCAACATCTGAATTGGACATTCTGCCCACCAACTTTTTTAAGTCTGTTCTTCATCTTATAATTACAGATGTGCTTCAAATCATAAATACATCCCTAGAGACTGGCATTGTTCCTGTGTCCCTGAAAAAAGCCGTTGTAAAGCCCCTACTTAAAAAGAATAATCTGGATGCTTCAGTATTAAACAACTACAGGCCAATATCAAATCTACCATTCATCGGGAAAATCCTTGAAAAAATTGTCTTCAATCAATTAACTGCCTTCTTGATATCAAACAGCTGTTTTGATAACTTTCAGTCAGGATTTCATGCCAATCATAGCACTGAAACAGCGCTGATTAAAGTTATAAATGACATACGTCTTAATACTGATGCAGGCAAAACATCGGTCCTGGTATTACTGGACCTCAGTGCAGCTTTTGATACTGTTGATCACAACATACTGCTATATAGACTTGAACACTGGGTTGGGTTGACTGGTAAAGTTATCAATTGGTTAAAATCATACTTAAAAGATAGAAGCTTCTTTGTTACCATGGGAAATTGTTCCTCAACATCAATGTCCTTGACCTGTGGTGTCCCCCAGGGGTCGAGTCTTGGACCATTACTATTCAACCTTTATATGCTCCCACTTGGGCAAATTATCAAGAACAATTCAATTTTGTATCACTGCTATGCAGATGACACCCAAATTTATTTTGCTCTATCACCTAATGATTATGCCCCCCTTGAATGTCTCTACCAGTGTATTGATCAAATCAACAACTGGATGTCACAAAATTTTCTTCAGCTGAACACAGATAAAACAGAAGTAATTCTATTTGGAAAAAAAGATGAAAGACTCAGGATTACCACTATTCTTGACACAAAGGGGATTAAAACAAAAGAAATGGTTAAAAATCTTGGTGTTTTCATTGACAGCGAGCTAAACTTTGACAGTCACATGAAAGCAATCACTAAAACAGCATTTTATCACCTAAAAAACATTTCCAAACTAAGAGGACTTATGTCAAAAAATGATCTGGAAAAACTTATACATACCTTCATCACTAGTAGGGTTGATTACTGCAATGGCCTTTTCACAGGCCTGCCAAAAAAGACCATCAAACGACTTCAGCTGGTTCAAAATGCAGCAGCTAGGGTTCTCACACGAACAAAAAGAACAGAGCACATTACTCCAATTCTAAGGTCCCTTCACTGGCTTCCAGTAAGCTACAGAATTGACTTTAAAGCATTGCTGCTGGTGTACAAATCTCTAAATGGTACAGGGCCCAATTACCTCTCTGATATGTTGCAGCAGCCTAACTCAATCAGATCTACCAGATCGCAGCAGAAAAATTTACTGTTAAAACCTGTTGTTAAAACAAAGTGTGATGAAGCAGCTTTTAGCTACAATGCAGTACAGCTATGGAACCAACTGCCAGAGGACATCAAAAATGCTCCTGCTGTTGGCAACTTCAAATCTATGTTAAAGACCAAGCTGTTTTCAGATGCTTTCTGCTAAATTATTAATATTGTCATCTCTACATGTTTTAAACTCTTTACTTTTTAAATTTTACTTAACTTTTATTCTATTTTATTCTGCTGTTTTTTTTGTTTTTTTAATTGAACTTTTACTTCATTTTATTATTTTATTTCTACTATTGTTTAATTCTTATTATTTTTCTTCCCCATTTATTTTATGTAATTTTATTTTCTATTGCTTACTGTTTTGCTTTTACTTCTGTAAAGCACATTGAACTGCCACTGTGTATGAAATGTGCTATATAAATAAACTTGCCTTGCCTTGCCTCAGTGAATAACTTCCTGTGAATAACAAGACATTAAATGTTATGTTATAATTAATAGGTGAAATCTCTCATCCTGACAACTACACTTTTGTATGTATAAGCTGTAATTAAACCTCTTGCAGCCATAATTATTAAATGTGATTTATGGGCCATATTTCAATTGGGTTATGGATTCAGACGATCCCACATAGAGAAGCTCATGAACCTGCTTGTTAGCAATGAATTTGAAGTGTGTTGTCACACTTTAGGGTCAAATCTGAAGGAAGATCCTTACTTCATCAAGATAGATGGAGCTTAAAATTGCCTTTGAGGCATGAACTCTACTGAGCAAAAGGTTATAATTAAGTTTTTTTTTTTTCCCCAAAATATGAATCATCTTTGAAGACAGTATTGGAGCATTCATATCAGGCAATTTCTCAGTGTATTATTTTTCCTCTCTTCTTCAAGGCAGTCAATTATGAAGTCATATTTCAAATTAGCCTGAAATTATGGTTTTGTTTTGTACGTACATGGTTGCAGTTCAACTGTATTTTTGATAATCCCTCATTAGCAGCCTAACTGTCAATGCCCACCCTTCCTAATTACTTTTAGATTGGGTAATTATCAGGAGACTGTTAATTATTACCCAAGACACCATAATGAAGAACACTATGTATAGAAATGATTTACTGAGGATGCTTGAAAGTGTGGGTCTCCAGGCAAAACTTATTACCTACTATATTTTGTTGGAGCAGTTTAGGGACTAGCTTCTGTAGAACTGCTTTAATCTTTTGTGATAGTCCCCATCATCCATCCATATTCAAATAATTTTGTTGTGTGAAACTTTGTCCAATCTTCTGCCTTAGCTGTTAAAGCATTAGAAAATACAGCATATTTGGTCACTATCTCTGGATGGGAAGGATAGGTTTCTGTTCTGGATTAGAGTGACACACTGGACACTCACATTCATCTTTTGCATAGTAGCATAACAAATCCACCTACTGCCATGCTTTAGGACAGTTGGAGGAAACTAGAAGACCCAGAGGAAACCCAAGCATGCACATACTTCCCCATTATTATTACAGAATAGAGTGGTTTGCATTATAATTCCATGTTCAGTTTTTCCCCCAAACTTCTCAATGAAGTTATATAATCATCAGTTAGAAATGATATGTTTCTAAGCAGAAGCTGGTGTTAGACTTCATCTTATCAGATTGGTTATTGTCATGCAATAAGACAGACATAGCTAGCTGGTCATGAGAAGAAAATCCAGAATACTTTTTAAAAAGCAAACATCAAGGTATGTCAAACTGTAGAGTGATGATGGAAAGTTTGTGAACCCTTTAGAATTTTCTATATTTCTGCATAAATATGATCTAAAACATCATCAGATTTTCACACAAGTCCTAAAAGTAGATAAAGAGAACACAGTTAAACAAATGAGACAAAAATATTATACTTGGTCATTTATTTATTGAGGACAATGATCCAATATTACATATCTGTGAGTGGCAAAAGTATGTGAACATTTGCTTTCAGCATCTGGTGTGACCCCCTTGTGCAGCAATAACTGTAACTAAACGTTTCCAGTAACTGTTGATCAGTCCAGCACACCGGCTGGGAGGAATTTTAGCCCATTCCTCCATACAGAACAGCTTCAACTCTGGGATGTTGGTGGGTTTCCTCACATGAATTGTTTGCTTCAGGTCCTTCCACAACATTTCAATTGGATTAAGGTCAGGACTTTGATGTGGCCATTCCAAAACTTTATTCTTCTTTAAATATTCTTTGGTAGAACGACTTGTGTCCTTAGGGTCGTTGTCTGTCTTGCTGCATGACCCACCTTCTCTTGAGATTCAGTTCATGGCCAGATGTCCTGATATTTTCCTTTAGAATTCACTGTTATAACTCAGGATTCATTGTTCCATCAATGATGGCAAGCCTTCCTGGTCCAGATGCAGCAAAACAGGCCCAAACCATGATATTACCACCACCATGTTTCATAGATGGGATAAGATTCTTATGCTGGAATGCAGTGTTTTCCTTTCTCCAAACATAACACTTCTCATTTAAACCAAAAGGTTCTATTTTGGTCTCATCCATCCACAAAACCTTTTTCCAATAGCCTTCTGGCTTGTCGACATGATCTTTAGCAAACTGCAGATGAGCAGCAATGCTCTTTTTGGAGAGCAGTGGCTTTCTCCTTGTAACCCTGCCATGCACACCAGTGTTGTTCAGTGTTCTCCTGATGGTGGACTCATGAACATTAACATTAGCCAATGTGAGAGAGGCCTTCAGTTGCTTAGAAGTTACCCTGGGGTCCTTTGTGACCTCGCTGACTATTACACGCCTTGCTCTTGGAGTGATCTTTGTTGGTCGACCACTCCTAGGGAGGGTTACAATGGTCTTGAATTTCCTCCATTTGTACACAATCTGTCTGACTGTGGATTGATGGAGTCCAAACTCTTTAGAGATGGTTTTGTAACCTTTTCCAGCCTGATGAGCATCAACAATGCTTTTTCTGAGGTCCTCAGAAATCTCCTTTGTTCGGGCCATGATGCACTTCCACAAACATGTGCTGTGAAGATCAAACTTTGATAGATCCTTGATCTTTAAATAAAACAGGGTGCTCACTCACACCTGATTGTCATCCTATTGATTGAAAACACCTGACTTTCACCTTCAAATTAAATGCTCATCCTAGAGGTTCACATACTTTTACCACTCACAGATATGTAATATTGGATCATTTTCCTCAATAAATAAATGATCAAGTGTAATATTTTTGTCTCATTTGTTTAACTGGATTCTCTTTATCTACTTTTAGGACTTGTATGAAAATCTGATTATGTTTTAGGCCACATTTATGCAGAAATATAGAAAATTCTAAAGGGTTCACAAACTTTCAAGTACCACTGTATATTATTGAGAGGATTTTAAAAGCATTTATAATTTCTATGTCCTACTCATTTTGTTATGTTTGTCATAAGAATACACTTAGCATGATTCTCATGAGTAATTATAAGAGGCTTGATGAATACAAACTCTCAAACTGATGCTTAATGTTTTAAATTGGATAACTGTAACCTGGTTCATAGGGCTGACACTTCAAATTCATGTTCAAGTCTTCCTCACATGCAAAGAGCTATGCAGTGTATAATTTTTGCAGTGAAAAGCTTGATTGCAAGTTACTGAGCTGTGCAAACATCATAAAGAGCATAGACATATAAGGTACCTAAGATAAATAAGAGACGTAAGACCTAAAGTGCACAACAGTGCATGGCAAGTCATTGTAGAGACAGTAAGAAAACATATCTTTGTATATAATACCCATTGCAGTATGCAAGTGTATCTGATATATGCTATACATATTATGTATAAGTATGTCTTGATTTGGTATGCATTGTGTGTGTGTTGGAAAGAATGATATGTTAGATCAGTCCATGTGTTCATAGATACAGATGGGTGTGTTTCCAGAAAACAGATATAAAGGAAATAATGCCTGATTGGAGGTCCTGTTCAGAGCTGTCATCACATGGGGAAAGTAGCTCCTCCTGAAATGCTCTGTTAGCACTCAGGATGCAATAGCATTTGCCTGAGTGCAGTCGTGAGAACAGACTGTCCTCTTTGCCTTCTCTCTCTATTGCTGGATGTAGGTGTCTTGCAGATCTGATTGATGTCCATCAGTGGTAAGCTTAGCCTATAACATCACCCTTTTCAGGGCTTTGCAATCCAGACCAGTGGTGTTTATGTTGCACACAATGATATTGCCTGTCAGTATGCTTTCCATGGGGCACCTCTAGAAGGAGATGAGGAGGTAAGAGGGGAATTTGAACTAGCTCAATCTGTGACAATGATAAGGGGCTATGGTGCTTTCTTAATCATCATCTCAGTGTGTGGAGACCAATTCAAGTCCTTGGAGATTTGAACTTCAAGATATGTGAAATGTGGGACTCTCCACAGTGATCCCATTGATTGAGAATGTGTTGTAACTCCTCCTGCAATTCTTCCAAAGTCAACTGCAAGCTCCTTCATATTGCCAGTGTTCAGGATTTTTTTTTTTTTTTTGAGCTGACACCACTGTGTGCGGTAAAAGATGGGTAAAAAAAGACAGCTAAAGTTAACATTTGTAGAGCTAATACTTTCTAGTAATTTCAAAATTCAGTCAATTTTATTAACATTGGTACCTTTACAGGATTATAGGAACATAAACCTAAAAGGTATTAGACTGTAAAAATTCTTAGAGCTGCCTACACCAGTTAGAGAAGTTAAGCCAGTTAACCATAAAACATCAAAACCTCTCTGTACTGACCAACATAGCAGCTGCTAACCTGATCTTGCTCTGCACCCTGCATAAGTACCCTGCTGTTTGTATGCAACCTAATGTGGTTACTAGAACCCAAGCTTGATAAGAGGGGCCTGCAGGATCTGACTTCTTTCTACATCTGCTTTGAAGGAGACAAAATCATTTGCTACAGTCTTTATCTGTATGTATCTGACTTTATTACCATTTATTACTTTACTTATTATCATAATTTTGCATTTATGTTTTTCACTTTTCTCCAACAGTTAATTGTGCAGACACCTTAATGAAGTCATAAGATACAAAATTGAGACCAAAAAACCATAATGTTTATGATGGATATAGACCATTTTTTTCATGCTTTCAATTTGCATAGCTTAATCATTAAATTAACAAAATTTTGTTGATTTGATGTGTTTTCCTGAAGAATCACTGAAGATCAATACCTTAAAAGACAAGTTGAGCACATTCTCACTGCTACACTTTAAGTCAGTGAATTTTGGAATTTTATCTATAAAAAAAAGACAGAAACATGCAGTGTTTCAGATAAAGATGCATATTTTCCATTAACATCCATGGAAAAAAACAAACAAAAAACAAACAAGCAAACAAACAAAAACACCCAAAACTGTGAACCTTAAAGGTACTATTAGTTAATTACAGTCTCATCTCATCTCATTATCTCTAGCCGCTTTATCCTGTCCTACAGGGTCGCAGGCAAGCTGGAGCCTATCCCAGCTGACTACGGGCGAAAGGCGGGGTACACCCTGGACAAGTCGCCAGGTCATCACAGGGTTGACACATAGACACAGACAACCATTCACACTCACATTCACACCTACGATCAATTTAGAGTCACCAGTTAACCTAACCTGCATGTCTTTGGACTGTGGGGGTAACCGGAGCACCCGGAGGAAACCCACGCGGACACAGGGAGAACATGCAAACTCCACACAGAAAGGCCCTCGCCGGCCATGGGGCTCGAACCCGGACCTTCTTGCTGTGAGGCGACAGCGCTAACCACTACACCACCGTGCCGCCTATTAGTTAATTAATACTGTCATATTTATGCATTTAGTACTGGCCTTGAAAAGCAACCCATAGTTTGATGTATTTATAGCCAAAACATACATTTCAGCCTATTGTGGTTACATGAAACCGTCAGACAGTGGTGCTGGACTTAACGCTGCTCCTTGTCTGAGCCAAACTTGCACAAAAATTGGACTTCAGTCTGAGGCCAGAACTGCATGTAACTGAAATGCATCTCTATTTTTACTCAAAATCTACCAATAACTCGAACATAAATTTATGATTAATTCTTCAGTCTGGAAGAATTCCAGTCAGCATTGGAATTACTAAAAATGTATATAGGCGAGTAGAATCACTACTTGTAGCTGCATATTTCCTAGTTACCTATAAAAGGGTTCTCAAAACTTTAATTACTGGAGCATAGTGTGTTTTCATGGTGAAAGCACAAATTAAAGGCATCAGAAATATGGAAGAGCAAGATAATAGTTGATAATTACTGTACCACTATTTTGACTGGAAATTGCCTTATAGTGAAAGAAAACATGAAAAACATGATACGGTCATATTTAATGCTATAAACACATAAGGGATTTCAGTCAGAAATGTTGATCTTATACCTCACCAAATTTAAGTGTAAATTATTTATTAAAATAACTCCTAGGCACAATCATTATGAGTAATTCCATCCAGAACTAAAAACACCCAGAAACTATGATAGCTATCCATCCATCCATTATCTGTAGCTGCTTATCCTGTTCTACAGGGTCACAGGCAAGCTGGAGCCTATCCCAGCTGACTATGGGCGAGAGGCAGGGTACACCCTGGACAAGTCTCCAGGTCATCGCAGGGCTGACACCGAGACAAACAACCATTTGCACTCACATTCACACCTACGGTCACTTTAGAACCACCAATTAGCCTAACCTGCATGTCTTTGGACCGTGGGGAAACCGGAGCACCTGGAGGAAACCCATGCAGACACGGGGAGAACATGCAAACTCCACACAGAAAGGCCCTCATCAGCCACTGGGCTGGAACCCAGGACCTTCTTGTTGTGAGGTGACAGTGCTAACCACTACACCACCGTGCCGCCCATGATGATAGCTAGCTAGTATCAAATTTGTGTCCACCCCTTTAACATTTTAGAGCTTCATAATTTTGAAGAAAATTACATTGTAGTCTTGAGATGTCAGGACAAAATATTATGATGATTTGACTCTTTGAACTCCATCAAACAGTGGCAAGGGTCGACTATGTTTTCTAACAGGATGCATTATGTACACTTACAAAGACAATAAATATCACTGTGTCTAAGAGACACTAAATATGTCCATCCATCCATTATCTGTAACCGCTTATCCTGTGCAGGGTTGCAGGCAAGCTGGAGCCTATTCCAGCTGACTATGGGCGAGAGACAGGGTACACCCTGGACAAATCTCCAGATCATCACAGGGCTGACACATAGAGACAAGCAACCATTCACACTCACACCTATGGCCAATTTAGAACCACCAACTGGCCTAACCTGCATGTCTTTGGACTGTGGGGGAAACTGGAGCACACAGAGGAAACCCATGCAGACACATGGAAAACATGCAATCCCCACACACAAGGTCCCTGGCAGCCACTGGGCTCGAACCAAGAATCTTCTTTATGTGAGGCAACAGTACTAACCACTACACCATGGTGCCCCCCACTTAATATGTCATTGCGCCAGTAGGGGTGTGGCCAAACGTCAGTTTGTGAATGGAGAGCAGGGTCAGGGAAGGTGAGTGGCAAAGTCAATGCACCTGTTGTCAATTAATGTTGTGTGTGTGTGTGTGTGTGTGTGTTTGTTGCAGTGACAGCAGGGGGTAGAAAAGGAGGAAGAGAGTGGAGAGAAGGGAGCTCTCCTGACCAGAACATGTGTGTGTGTGTGTCTGACTAGTGAGCGAGTAATGGCCCTTTTCCACTACCCTTTTTCAGCTCACTTCAGCTCACTTCAGCCCGACACGGCTCGCGTTTCGACTACCAAAAACCAGCACGACTCAGCTCGTTTCAGCCCTGCTTAGCCCCTGAAACTCGCACCATTTTGGAGTGGGGCTGAAGCGAGCCAAACCGTGCCGAGTGAAGCTGGGGGCGTGAGCAGACACTCCCCTGTGCACTGATTGGTGAGGAGGAGTGTCCTCGCATGCCCACACACGCCCCGCGAGCGCGCTGGGATCTGTAAACACCGCAAACCCGGAAGGAGAAGAATTACGAATTACGAGAATTTCTGAAGCCTTATGCGCCTCGCCTCATCTATACGCTCTTGCCAGTATCTGTCCGCGTTGTCGGTGACAACAAGCCACAGCACCAAGACCAGCAACACTAACGACTCCATGTCCTCCATGTTTATTGTTTACTATTCGGGTCGTGAGACTACCGCTTAAAAGCTCACTGATGTCACTGTTTGCGCTGCTTAACGACATCACCTGACGTCCATCCACTTTCGCTAACTCCACCCAATGTGTCCACCCACTTCCAGCCAGCACGGTTCAGCGCGGTTGTAGTCGAAATGCAACTCCAACAGCCTCACTCAGCTCGACTCAGCACGGCACGGCTCAGCCCGACTCAGCCGCATTTGTAGTGGAAAAGCGGCATAAGTGAGCAAACGAATGAAACTGAAAAGCAACAATCATAAGAATAAAGTTGTGTGTGAACATCATCTTCCACCTGCTGTGCTTCAGTACTCCACCCACATCAGGGCTTACTACAATCATGTAATATATTGTAATTCATTAGGCAAAACATTCACATTCTTTTGCAACTCAAGCCCCAAGCTCATGCTTTGCTTTTCTACCACTGAATCTTTGATTCAAATTGGTCTGTCATCCTTTAGGCTTTGGGAAAAGCACTTGGCAGTCAGTGTAGATTTATTCACAGCTTAGAGAACTTGTTAAGTCCAAATCAACTACAATAAGGCTTAAACTGCTGCTGCATGTGTGTGTGTGTGTGTGTGTGTGTGTACCATGAACACTGCCCAGGATGACACAAATCTACACACACCTCAAAAAAAAAAAGATATCTTCTATCAAAGTGATGACTCTAGAATTTTATACTTACAACAAAGTATTGCCCATGAGAAGCTTATCAATTATTCAGGCACAACAAGAAAAGCCAAGTCAGGCGCGCGGGAACACATTTTAGGTCAGGGGTGCTGCATATTAAGTAGCCTAGTTAATGGGGGTCATGGGTTTATATATATATATATATATATATATATATATATATATATATATATAATATGCCATTATAACGCACTTTAAGATTGATACCTTGACGTCGCTGCAGCGTGGTACCCAACGTTCCATAATCTACATGTAACGCATGTAAGCAGAACCAACCTGTGATTTTGGCCAATATGTCTGAAGACTTCCTGAGGCACATTAACTGAATATTTTCCATCATTAACAGATTGTTTTAACTACATGGTGATGGAAAGATATAAAGACTAACTATTATTTTAACATATCCTGAACCTTCCCAGAAAACTTAAGCTGCTTGGTTGACAGGGTTTGTCAAATCCTGTAGTTGGTGGTGGCCCTTCAGCTAGCCGAGTTGCCCACTCTTCAGCTGCTTCTCCTGCTCCAACGGAGTTTACTGACTGTTGTGACTCAACAGCAGCTGAAGATAAAGCAGCTGTATTACTGTTTGTAGACAAATTTGCTGAGACATTTTCACTGGCCACCATCTCTCCTGCAGTCCGTTTATGTCAGGGGTCCTCAAACTACAGCCCGTGGACCACATCCGGCCCGCCTAAACAATTGGAGTGGCCCACTTAACAATCCCAAACAATTCCTCTAAACATGGCCTATTTTTTAAAATTGCATTTTCCTATTATAAAATATCCGCACTTAATGATTAAGGTTGCCATTCCAATTAAAATTTACCTTATTTACAAACTATTTACAGTAGTAGCTAATTTTCACCCCCCCACACACACACAATCGTATTATTCCGACATGACTTTGCTCATGATCAAGCGTCAAGTGCGTGCGGGCGAGGCGAGCTAACGAAAGAAAGGCAGAAAACAAAATGTCGAAACAGAAAATAGATTCGGAGTGTAGAGTTTTTAAACAGCAGTGGACGGATGAGTATTTTTTTTGTCCAGTGCAAGGAAAAGGCAGTTTGCCTAATCTGCAAGGAGACAGTGGCGGTGTTCAAAGAATTTAACATTTGCCGGCACTATGAAACTCACCACAGAGGGCAGTATGCTAGCTTGTGGGGCCAAGTGAGGAGAGACAAGGTGGCTAGGCTAAAAAGTGGATTAGCTGCCCAGCAGAGTACAGTACAATGCTACGCCAAACACAGATGAACCTGTCATCTGTTCGGGCCAGCTTCAAGGTAGCTAAACTGATAGCAAGCTGTGGAAAGTCATTCAGTGATGGGAAGTTTATCAAGAAGTGTTTGAATGCCGTCGCAGAGGAGGTGTGTCCGGACAAGAAAGATGCCCTGAACGCAGTGAGTCTGTCCGCATCTACAGTCACCAGGTGAATTGAAGAAATGGGACGTAATGTACATGTCCAGCTGAAAGAGAAAGCTAAAGATTTTGAGTGTTTTGCATTGGCAATGGATGAGAGCAATGATGCGCAGGACACAGCACAACTGCTGATTTTTATTCGAGGAGTTAATTCAAATTTTGAAGCGTCCGAGGAGCTGGCAGCTCTACAAAGTCTCACCGATACTACGACAGGAGAGGATATTTTTTGTAAAGTACGCCAAACGATGGAAGAGTTGGATTTAGACTGGTCTATGCTGGCTAGCATCACAACGAACCGTGCTCCGAGTATGATTGGTGTGTCGAGGGGACTAGTGGGGCGCATAAAAAGCAAAATGTAGGGACGAGGTCTCACCCCCCCCACTACAAGTCCACTGCCTGATTCACCAGCAAGCACTGTGCTGCAAAGTTCTGAAGTGGGAATCTGTCATGAAGGTGGTTGTGTCCTGCATAAACTTCATCAGAGCAAATGGACTTAAACACAGGCAGTTCCAAGCTTTTCTCTCCTAGCTGGAGTCTGCCCATGGAGACGTGCTTTACCACACTGAAGTCCGATGGTTAAGCCGGGGCAGAGTTTTGAAGCATTTTTACGACTTGCTACCCAAAATCAACGCCTTTCTCCTGACAATGGATGGAAATGGGACCTCGCGTTTTTAACAGATGTGACAGAAAATTAAATGGCCTCAATTTACAGCTGCAGAGCAAGGGAAAATTAATCAGTGACATGTATTCCCATGTCAAAGCATTTGAGGTTAAACTGGCGCTGCTTGTTGGACAAGTGCAAAAACTCTTCACCAATCTCCCTGCTACTCGAAGCCTCTCAGCTGAGAAACCAGCGGTCCCGTTCCCAACCGAGAAGTGCAAGGATGCACTGGAAACGCTGAGGGCGGAGTTCAGTGTGTGGTTCCGTGAGCTTCATGACCACATTAAAGAAATTCGCATATTCCAGAACCCTTTTGCTGCCGACATTAATGACACCCTGCCTTCTCTTCAATTTGAACTGGCTGAGTTGCAGACCTGTGATGTGCTGAAAGACGCATTCAACCCCAGCTGTCTCATAGAGTACTATGCTTCCCTCCCAAACAAGACCTACCCCAACATAAGAAAGCATGCAATGAAGATGTTCACAGTTTTTGGAAGCACATATATCTGTGAGCAAACTTTTTCTCGCATGAAGCTGATAAAAAAATTCGATGAGATCAAGACTCTCAGATCAACACCTGCATCAGTCTCTGAGGCTGGCTGTAACTGGGATAGAACCTGCCATCGACCTCCTCACTAGTCAGAAGCAAGCCCATAGCTCACAGTGATATGGTAAGCCTGCTGATTTCATTAACTATGAATATGAAAAAATGTCAGTATAGTAATGCTCTTTTTATAGGCAACATGTTTATTGACCAGTGATGTCACAGAGAAAATGAGACTGCAGCATGTCATCTGCTGATGGGCTGCTTGTGTTTTTTATCTGCCATTCCTGAAGGGCCTGCATGCTTCCAGCACCACCTTGAAGTGAGGAGGAGAGATTGTGGTTGACCGCTCCCACCCTGGAGCCAGGATCCTTATCCTCATCATCACAGCACAAAAACCTCATCTAAGGGTCATGTAAATAAAAAATCAGATCACCTTATATACCTGTTTATTACAATTATTCTGTATTAATGTTATTTCACTGTAGCTTTAGTAAACACATATACCTGTGTAGACAAATACTTAACTATTGTTAACTCACCTTTACTTTACTCTGTACATACAAAGTCAGTTCACCTAGATAAGACTACTTCACCTGATTTTTACTATTATTCTATATTAATATTATTTCACTACCTGTAAAGACAAAATACCTACCAATTGTTAACTCACCTGTACCTGTTACAAAATCACATCACCTCATTGTTACCTGGCATCAGCTTGTGTTTTTATTTTCTATAAATAAAAGGAGTATCTGTGTTACTTCAAATAAACACGTGAAGACTTTTTATTACTTTTTTTTCGCAAACCAACAGGTGGTGCCAAGGCCAAGTGAAGTGCAGCTGCAACAAATAATCATTATAATCTCCACAATAATACTGGTTGTCACTTTGGTCCATATCATTTCCTGTTATAGACTGACCCCGGCCCCCCATCACAGAAAGGAAAGTTGATGTGGCCCCCACCGAAAAAAGTTTTGGAACCCCTGGTTTATGTCGATGTGGTGCGAAAAACTCATGTATCCATTTCTGTGCCATTATCAGATGCTTTGGCGTACATGCTAGGCCATCTCCATAGTAATGAGTATTTACCTTTGACCTTACAATGTAGCCTACATAAAAACGAATTTTAAATACACATCAGTTATTTTTATGCATTATTATGTTTATATTCTGATATGAATTTCATTGTGTGATATTTTAAAATTGCTCAGATGGCGAAATTAGTAATGATTTAAAACATTTTATCCCTGTTCAGTTGGGGTGTGCAGCACCCTCAGTACTCCAGTAGAGGGCGCTGCAGCGCCCTCAGCACCCCATTTCCCGCGCCCTTGAGCCAAGTTTTCTCTCCCAGTTATGATGAGGAAGGAGAGATACTCTTCAAATCCATACTGCCCTCCACAGGCAAGCTAATATAACAGCAAAGAATATCTGTATTCACTGAATGTAGTAGACCTGCAACCCTGTAGAACAGGATAAGCGGCTACAGATAATGGATGGATGGATGTAGTAGACAGGAATTTGATAAAACAGCACATGAACCTTGATACATACATTACATGAGCTTATTTGTAATATAGGATTACACAAGGACACAAATGAGCACAAAGCTTACAGGTTGGTGTAACCTCCTGAGAACCAACCCATAGACTTGTGTTCTCTGTAGTTGACATTTGTTTTACATGCACACCCTCTTACTCTTTCAAGCTATTCACTTGAATCCTGGTGTGTTGTAAAGAGTACATCCTGGGCTTTCCAATGATATAGGAGGGTGACTAGGAGGGTTGCTGGGAAATTCCTAGTAAGGAAATCACAACAAAAGAGAAATTGAGAGACACATTTTTTCTTGGTTCCCAGGAGGATATAGCATCCACATACCTGCTGATAATTCATGAAAGGACACCTAAAATTTCAATGGCTGTCATATCAATAGGATATTTTGATGAATATTCGATTTGATTAGAGTTGGCTACCACCATTCTATAATACCTAATATATTACTGTCCTTGAACAAATTAAATTTACAACCCAAATTCCATAAAAAAGTTGGGATGCTGTTTGTAAAGCATGAATAAAAATACAATGTGTTGGTTTGCAAATCATGGAAAAACTATATTTCATTGAAAATAGTACAAATACAGCATATCAAATTTTGTAACAGAAATATTGTTTTTTGAAAAATATAGGCTCATTTTGAATTTATGCCAGCAACATGTTTCAAAAAAAGTTGGGACAGGGCAACAAAAGAGTGGAAAAGTTGTGTAATATTACAAAAATAATGATTTGGGGATCATTACGGTACATAATATCATTAAAAGATTAAAATCTTCTTCTTTTGGCTGCTCCCGATTAGGGGTTGCCATAGCGGATCTTTTGTCTCCATTGCTCTCTGTCTTCTGCATCCTTATCTACCACACCTGCCACTTTCATGTCCTCTCTCACCACATCCATGTATCTCCTCTTTGGTCTTCCTCGTTTTCGTGTGCCTGGCAGCTCCATCCTCAACATTCTCCTTCCAACACGCTCTGCATCTCTTCTCAGGATGTACCCATACCATCTCAGTCTCATCTCTCTTAGCTTAATTCCCAAGCTCTCCACATGTCCTGTCCCTCTGATGTGCTCGTTCCTTATCCTGTCCAATCTTGTCACTCCCATCGTAAACCTTAACATCCTCAACTCCGCCACCTCCCACTTTGCTTCCTGTCTCTTTGTTAAGGGTACTGTCTCCAATCCATACATCATAGCTGGTCTCACTACTGTCTTATACATCTTACCTTTCACTTTTGCTGGGACTTTCCTATCACAAATGACTCCTAAAATCCTTCTCGACTGCTCCACCCTGCTTGCACCCTCTTTCTCACCTCACTATCGCAGCCCCCATTTTCCTGCACAGTTGACCCCAGGTTAGACCCCAAAGCCGTTTGTTTTCAGGATAATGGCTGGCTGATGAAATTATTGGCTGGCTAGCTGACTCAGCCAAAACCTTAATGGCTGCTGCAGCCACCAAAATGTTTATGGCTACAAATGGCTGATACTGGACGTCACTGTGTGGCATATATCCGGGCGAATGGATCAAACAAATGGGGGGAATAAATAGCAAATTACCACAGGTCCCCTGGTCTCTTACTTCATTGTAAATATAAATCTAGCAAGATTGTAGTTCAATGCTAATAATAAGCTAATCTGGATTGTTTGAGGAAGGCATCTAGCTATCTACTCTCACTAGCAATGACCAGTGAAGGACTGGCAGCTATCTTACTATGATGAAAGTAGAGTGGTGGAGTACTTTTTTTTATCAATCTCGAAGTATGTGAAACAAACAAACAAACAAAAAAATACCTTTACACTTTCCCTCAGCAGCGGCAAAGAATGCAGCCATCTCGTCGATATCGGAGTCGATTGATGCTCTGGGTGGGTTCCCGGGTTCCCCAGTGTATCGTGGTAACGGTGTGAGGGGCGGGAAGCCAGACAGGTAGTCACAACGGCAAGCTTGTGGTGGCTCTCTGTGCTGTGATATCAGTTCTAAATCTCTACAGTGTATGCCTATACGTCTCTATTGTGTTACTACTAGTGTGTACAGTTGATCATGTTTGTGTCACTTTTCTTGTAGCTCATGATGTGGATAAACCCATTATTTGATGTACACAATTCTTAGTGGCTCAGCCAAATTTTATTAGATAGCGGCTCAAATTGGCTTACAAAATTATTGGCTGGCGGCGGCTCAAATTCTAAATGGCGGTTTTAGCGGTGCCTGGCGGCGGCTTCGGGGTCTACCCCAGGTACTTGAATTCACCAACTTTCTTAACATCTACTCCTTGCATCTTCACTACACTACTACTAGCTTTCCCTGTACTTCTCCATTACATTCTTAAAGCAAAAATTGCATCTGACATGCTCTTCCTTGGCATAACCCCTTACTGCTGTTCACAGATTGCTACCTCTCTTCTCAATCTCGCCTCCAATACCCTTTCCCATAACTTCATGGTGTGGCTCATCAATTTTATCCCTCTGTAATTACTGCAGCTCTGTACATCTCCCTTATTCTTGTATATTGGGACTAGCACACTCTCCATTCATTTGGCATTTTCTCATTCTCTAGGATCTTATTAAACAATCTTGTTAGGAACTCCACAGCTGTCTCACCCAAACATCTCCAAGCCTCAATCGGGATACCATCTGGTCCGACAGCTTTCCCAGTCTTCATTCTTTTCATGGCTGCCCTCACCTCATCCTTAGTAACCAACTCTGCTTCCTGATTTGCTGTCTCCAACGAATCTGACCTTTTCTCTCTTGGATTCTCCTCATTTAATAAATCCTCAAAGTACTCTTTCCACCTTCTTAATACACTCTCTTTGTTTGTCAGCACATTTCCATTTACATCTTTCATCACTCTTACCTGCTGTACATCCCTCGCTTCCCTGTTTCTCTGCTTTGCTAGTCTGTACAGGTCTTTCTGTCCTTCCTTGGTCTCCAGTCTTTCATACAACTCCTGGTATGCATCTGCTTTCGACTTTGCTACTGATCTTTTTGCCTTCTGTCTCATCTCTCTGTATAACCGCCTGCTTTCCTCATCTCTCTGATCATCCCAATTCTTCTTTGCTAGCCTCTTCTCTTAATACACTCTCTTTGTTTGTCAGCACATTTCCATTTACATCTTTCATCACTCTTACCTGCTGTACATCCCTCGCTTCCCTGTTTCTCTGCTTTGCTAGTCTGTACAGGTCTTTCTGTCCTTCCTTGGTCTCCAGTCTTTCATACAACTCCTGGTATGCATCTGCTTTCGACTTTGCTACTGATCTTTTTGCCTTCTGTCTCATCTCTCTGTATAACCGCCTGCTTTCCTCATCTCTCTGATCATCCCAATTCTTCTTTGCTAGCCTCTTCTCTTTTATAATTTCCTGCACTTCTTTGTCCCACCACCATGTCTCCTTATCTTCCTTCCTCCTTCCCAATGACCACTCTAGCACCTTCCTTGCTGCCTCTCTTACTAGTTTAGCAGTAGTATCCCAATCTTCTGGCAGACTTCCATTACCACTCAATGTTCATCTCATTTCTTCCCTAAACTCCTTCTGATGTTCAACCTCTTTTAGTTTCCACCACTTAATCTTTGGCTCCACTATTTCACGCTTCTTCTTTTTCACTTTCAAGCTCATCCTGCACATGACCACTTCATGTTGTCTAGCTACACTCTCCCCTGCCATCACTTTACAGCCTCCAATCTCCTTCAGGTTACCCCTTCTGCAGAGTAGAAGTCCACCTGTGTAGCTCTTCATTTTTAAACATCACCCTGTGCTGCTCTTTCTTCTCGAAGTATGTATTGACTATTGCCAAATTCATCCTCTTTGAAAAATCAACCACCATTTGCCCTTCCACATTTCTCTCTCTTAGGCCATATCTGCCCATCATGTCCTTATCTCTTCTGTTTCCCTCGCCAAAATGTCCATTGAAATCTGCTCCTATCAGTACGTGCTCCTCCCTCGGTATACTTTCTACCACTTCATCCATCTTTTCCCAGAAAGATTCTTTCTCTTCATTCTCACATCCATCCTGTGGGGCATACGCACACACAACATTGATTACCACTCCTTGAATCTCCAACTTCATGCCTATCACTCTATCTGACACCCTCTTCACATCAATCACACTGTTGACCAACTCTCCCCTCAAAACAATACTGTCATGTGTCGATGTTAATAAAAGGAGGAACCAAACGGTCGTGCTGGTAAAGAGCTGTTTTTTTATTATCAGCTTGAGTTGCTACAGCTAACTCCCCATAACACAGGTACGTACCCCACAACGTCCTCACGTACACGCCACGTCGTGACGTCACTAAGCAACCTGTAGTTACTTATCACAACATCTCCCTTTTTCCAAAAGAATAAACTCAACAATTAAACCAGATGTACATCACATCAATTAAAGGTAACATGAATATAACAGTCTCACTCTAGGACTTTGGGGTAGACTGCCCACCGTCCACAACAACGTGGGGTTTATTCTGCCCCCGATAGTTGCTGTTCCTATGATGTGTGAACAGTTTTTCAGAACAGTCTCTGGGTGGTCAATTAGTACCTCCGCATTGCTTTTGTGATCTCAGGCGCTTATGTAATTCCAATTCCTATTTATCTTGTCAATTATCTGATCTTACCCAAACATAACAATCTGTATATGGAACATAACTTTAACCAAGGAACATGTAATGTTATTTTCCCCATACCTATCTCACCCCACAGAATTACCCAGGAAAACAGGAAACAGTGTGAAGGTGAGTGTCATTACGTGTTCAAGTGTCTCTATATCTGAGAGGTACTCTGACCTCATGACCTCTGGATGTCACCTGAACAGCCCTGTGTGGGGATGACTGAGGTGGTGAACGCATCACAGGTGGATCTCTCAGTCTCTGGACAGAAACAGGGTCTCTGTAGCTGGGTCTAGCCACAGAAGGAGGGCTGCCGGGCAGCTGCAGCGGAGGTCCCTCAGGCTGCAGCTGCTGCTGGTCTGGAGGGTCAGCAGGCTCCGGGATTGCCTGCAGGTGTCTTCTATTGCGTCGCAGCACCGCACCGTTGTCTGTCTTCACAATGTAAGAACGGGGCTCAGTGCTCTTGCCAATGACTTTAGCAGACATTCTCCACCCCTTTTCTCCATCCAGTTTCACTCTGACGGCCTGCCCAGATTGAAGTTCAGGAAGTGGCAGGGCAGAGTGTCGGCGGTCATAGAAGAACCAGTAGGCTGATTTGGCCTGAGCATCCTTTTGCTGGATTTGCTGTCTGTTCACAGGAGTAGCATGTAATTTGTCTTCCAGCATAGGAAGTGTGGTCCTGATGTGTCTTCCAGTCATAAGCAAAGCTGGGCTCTCCCCAGTAGCAGCACTAGGGGTGGCTCTGTAGCACATCAGAGCAAGATATGGATCAGGCTGCTTTAAGATGCGCTTAGCAGTCTTCACAGCTCGCTCTACAGAACCATTTGCCTGGGGGTAATGGGGGCTGGTGGTTGTGTGCGCAAACCCATAGCTTTGGCAGAAGTCTTGAAACTCACCCGAGGTGAATTGTGTGGCGTTGTCGCTCACCAGTTCCAGCAGGATCCCCCATCTTGCAAACATGCCCTTGAGCCTGGTAATGACCTGGTGGCTGGACGTTGAAGACAGGTGAGCAATTTCGATGTGTCTGGAGTAGTAGTCAGTCACAATGAGATAATTCTGTTTCTCTAACTCACACAAATCAGCAGCAATACGCTGCCAGGGGCCCCCAGGTAAAGGTGTGGTGAGAAGTTGCTCACGTCTTTGAGTGGGTTTGTTTTCAATGCAAAACTTACATGTTGACACAGTCTTTGTGATCTCTGCACTGATCCGAGGCCACCATACTGACATCCTGGCTCGAACACGACACCTTGTCAGACCTTGGTGTCCCTCATGTAGCTGTTTGAGCACTTCTGATCTAAGTGCAGCAGGGATAACCAGTCTGTCTTGATACAACACCAGTCCATCAGTCTCAGAGAGGTGAGCTCTGGCAGAATAATATCCATGCAGGGATGGAAGCAGCGATGTCTTCGGTGGCCATCTGTTCCTAATGAACTGCACTATCTTCTGCAGCTCCTCGTCCTGTTGTGTGGCTGAGCGGATTTTGTCAAGTTTTTGTGATGAGATGGGTGCATTTTCCACCACTGACTCCACATATGCTTGTACTTCCTGATCTGTGTGTTCATCACCAATGTCAGTCAGTGGGCTCCTGGAAAGAGCATCGGCTACGACGAGGTGCTTCCCCGGGACGTGCTCAGCCACCACATTGAACCTCAGAAGGCGCATTAGGAGTCTTTGGCATCTTGGAGGGACTTTGTCCAAATCATATGTGTTAATGAGGGGCACAAGCGGTTTGTGGTCCGTTTGTAGACGGAAGCATTCCATGCCTTGCACATATCGAGCGAACCGTTCACATGCCCACACTCCTGCAAGACACTCCTTTTCAATTTGGGAGTATCTCTTCTCTGCATCTGATAGCGTGCGGGAGCAGAATGCCACTGGCTTTAACTCACCCTCATGTTCCTGCAATAACGCTGCTCCTAATCCGTAGCTACTTGCATCAGCACTGATGACGGTGTTACGGTTGACATCATAATAAGCAAGTGCTGGGGCTGACACGAGCATAGTTTTTACCTTCTGGAATGCCTCTTCTTGTGCACCGCTCCACACCCACTCACTTTCCTTCCTGAGCAAGGGAGTGATGGGATGCAGCTCAAAGGAGAGGCCGGGCAGGAATTTTCCAACATAGTTGACAAGACCCAGGATCTGTTTGAGTTCTGTAACAGTGGTTGGACTTGGCATTTGTGTGATGGCTTTGACTTTGTCACTGTCAGGTCTCATGCCTTCCACACTTATGATGTGGCCAAAGTACTGTATTTCTGTTTTGCCAAAATGACACTTGGTCTTGTTCAACTTTAACCCACTGTCCTTTATGGTCTTCAGCACAGCATCAAGACGTGTGTCCTGCTCTTTCCTTGTTGCTCCATAAACGAGTATGTCATCCATCACCACGACAACTCCATCATGATCCTTTAACAGCGTCGACATTTGTCTCTGGAAGATTTCCGGAGCCGACGTGATACCGAATGGCAGACGTCGGAAGCAGAATCTCCCCATCGGGGTAATGAAGGTTGTCAGCTTTTGGCTGGCAGCATCCAAGGGGATCTGTCAAAATCCGCAGGAAGCGTCGAGGGTTGAGAACACTTTAGCTCCAGCCAGCTTGGGAGCAATATCCTCCAACGTTGGCAGGATGAACCTCTCGCGCTTAACTGCCTTGTTTAAGCGCTTTAGATCAACGCACACTCGCACCTGCTCTTTGTTCTTCTTCTCGACTGGAACCATTAGGGCACACCAGTCTGAGGGCCCTGTAACCTCCTCAATTATGCCCAGGGCCAGCATGTGTCTCAGTTCAGCCTCAACTTTAGGCAGGAGGGGAAACAGGATGTGACGTGGTGTAGTCAGTGAGTAGGGCTCACAGTCAGTTTTTAGTTCAATTTTTACAGGGTCACACTTGAGCAAACCTATATCCCCAAACACATCGCTTAACATTACAGTGTCCATGCCATCGACTCTCATGACCAGTCCCATCCTTGTGGCAACACTCCGTCCCAGGAGGTTGTGAGAGTATGGCCCTTTAATTACAGTAACCCAAAATCTGTATTTCTTGCCCTTGTACTCACTTGTTGCCAGAAACTTGCCAATACTCTTTACTTCACCGCCTGGGCTGGTGATGGGTCTCTTCCTTGCAGAGACGAGCTGAGAGTGGTGTGGCAGCCTCTTAAATGCAGCTCGTGACATCACGGTAATGTCTGCCCCGGTGTCTATTTTAAATTCCACTGTGCTGCCATTGACAGGTAAGTTTACAAGCCACTCGTTTTCTGAATCCGGTTGATCCATTATGTCTGACACTGTTTCACTGACTTCTCCAAGGAAAAACATCTCATCCGTATCAGTGGTGCTGCTGGGCAGTGCAGCTACCTCCTTTAGCATCCTCGTTTGACAAGCTGCCTCAAAATGTCCAATTTTATTGCACCTTCTGCACTTTTTATTCTTGGCTGGGCAGGGATGCATTTTGCCATGTTGCCTGTTACAGCGGGAACAGGTAGGATGATGTTTTGACTCACTGTGTTCCTGTTTTTTCTGCCATTGTCCCTCGTTGCTGCTCCTTCTGCCACAGAACTGCCGGCTCCCCTGTCTCATGGCGTCCACTGCACACTCCGAACGCAGGCTCAAATTCTGTTGCTTTATTTGTTCGCTCTGGCATGCTATTTGTATAGCCCTTTCAAGGGAGAGTTCAGGCTCTAGCTGCAACTTCTGCGACACATCGTTGTCAGATATGCCAATAACAATTCTGTCTCTGATTTGCTCATCTTTAGTCCGCCCAAACTCACAGTACTGTGCCAGTTCATACAAACTCCTCACAAACGCCTCGACTGACTCACCGGGCTTTTGCACTCTCTTGTGAAAACATGCTCTTTCATGGATCACATTTCTCTTGGGCACAAAATGGTCAGAGAATTTAAGAATTATCCAGGGGAGGACCCCCTGCCTTTTTTCGAACAATGTGCGATGTTTTGTAATGTCTTAGCTCTTTATGTTATTTTATTTTATTTTTTTATTTCTTGTTTTCTTTCTTTTGTATGTACAAATAGTTACATACATTTTTTATACATGTTCGAAATAAAAATAAATTCATTCAAATAAATGCATTCAATTCATTTGGGTCTGCCTACCAGTCTTTTGCAAATGCCTCCTATGGCAAAAGTTATTGACAGGGCTGCAGTGGAGACAATATTATGATTATAAACAGAGCTTGAGGAGCTCTTCACACTGTGTGTTCATGTTCAAAATCAAATCAGATTGTAACCCAGTGGAGTTTGATACAAGCTGGATTTTCTTAATTCCTTTCTACACTGTTCCTGTCCTCAAGCCTTACACATTTTATCTTTTTTATTTTTTGCCAAAACCTGTGGATAACAAGTTAATAGAGACTTTATGTCCACCTGAGGCTTGAGATGATAATACAATACAGATGGAGGATCTTTTAGCCTAGGAAATTCTTCACATATCTTATCTCTGATCTGCTCTGTTGCTTAACCCAGTGGTGCCATTATCAGTCTGATTCTCATTCATCTTAAATGTGTTCATTCTCTACAAGTGTGGTTATAACTGTCATCAGTCAAGAGACTTCAGGAAGATTGCTCTTGCCTAAAGCCCTGCGGCAAAGCAGAACTTGATGCAGGTGACATGCTGTATTGTTTCATACTTATACCCACAGCACCCATTTACTCAAACATTATGAAAAGTATCAATCTTTCTTTAGAAATTCAGTAGTTTTTTTATGAAGCCATTTTTCACCTGAAATCTCAGCTTATCTTTCATTTGCTCACATAGTCCAGTAGTTTTCTGTTAGTATATTTGACTGTCTAGTAAACTTAATGTTTGTGGGCATTTTTTAAATCTACAGTGGTGCTTGAAAGTTTGTGAACCCTTTAGAATTTTCTATATTTCTGCATAAATATGGCCTAAAACGTCATCAGATTTTCACACAACTCCTAAAAGTAGATAAAGAAAACCCAGTTAAACAAATGAGACAAAAATATTATACTTGGTCATTTATTTATTAAGAAAAATGATCCAATATTACATATCTGTGAGTGGCAAAAGTATGTGAACCTTTGCTTTCAGTATCTGGTGTGACCCCCTTGTGCAGCAATAACTGCAACTAAACGTTTCTGGTAACTGTTGATCAGTCCTGTACACCGGCATGGAGGAATTTTAGCCCATTCCTCCATACAGAACAGCTTCAACTCTGGGATGTTGGTGGGTTTCCTCATATGAACTGCTCGCTTCAGGTCCTTCCACAAAATCTTGATTGGATTAAGGTCAGGACTTTGACTTGGCCATTCCAAAACATTAACTTTATTCTTCTTTAACAATTCTTTGGTAGAATGACTTGTGTGCTTATGGTCATTGTCTTGCTGCATGACCCACCTTCTCTTGAGATTCAGTTCATGGACAGATGTCCTGATATTTTCCTTTAGAATTCACTGGTATAATTCAGAATTCATTGTTCCATCAATGATGGCAAGCCGTCCTGGCCCAGATGCAGCAAAACAGGCCCAAACCATGATATTACCACCACCATGTTTCACAGATGGGATAAGGTTCTTATGCTGGAATGCAGTGTTTTCCTTTCTCCAAACATAACGCTTCTCATTTAAACCAAAAAGTTCTATTTTGGTCTCACCCGTCCACAAAACATTTTTCCAATAGCCTTCTGGCTTGTCCACGTGATATTTAGCAAACTGCAGATGAGCAGCAATGTTCTTTTTGGAGAGCAGTGGCTTTCTCCTTGAAACCCTGCCATGCATACCATTGTTGTTCAGTGTTCTTCTGATGGTGGACTCATGAACATTAACATTAGCCAATGTGAGAGAGGCCTTCAGTTGTTTAGAAGTTATCCTGGAGTCCTTTGTGACCTCGCTGACTATTGCTCTTGGAGCCTTGCTCTTGGAGTGATCTTTGTTGGTCGACCGCTCCTGGGGAGGGTAACAATGGTCTTGAATTTTCTCCATTTGTACACAATCTGTCTGACTGTGGATTGGTGGAGTCCAAACTCTTTACAGATGGTTTTGTAACCTTTTCCAGCCTGATGAGCATCAACAACACTTTTTCTGAGGTCCTCAGAAATCTCCTTTGTTTGTGCCATGATACACTTCCACAAACATGTGTTGTGAAGATCAGACTTTGATAGATCTCTGTTCTTTAAATAAAACAGGGTGCCCACTCACACCTGATTGTCATCCCATTGATTGAAAACACCTGACTCTAATTTCACCTTCAAACTAACTGCTAATCCTAGAGGTTCACATATTTTTGCCACTCACAGATATGTAATATTGGCTAATTTTCCTCAATAAATAAATGACCAAGTATAATATTTTTGTCTCATTTGTTTAACTTGGTTCTCTTTATCTACTTTTAGGACTTGTGTGAAAATCTGATGATGTTTTAGGTCATATTTATACAGAAATATAGAAAATTCTAAAGGGTTCACAAACTTTCAAGCACCACTGTAACTTGCACATAAGCTGTTAGAATCTAAGTCCACAAAATCTAAAATCTAATTGTTAGATTCAATCTTGAAGCTGACGCCACAAAAAATAAACAAGCAAAGAAACAAACAAAAACTCACAAAATGTTGGTGGATGAAAATGCAGAAAAATGCTTGTTATTAAAAAATAGGCACATTGTTAGGTTTTGATCTGTCTGTACCAAAGGAGGTTGAATTGACAAAGTATGATCTAGGAATGTAGACCTCTGCCACCTAAGAGATTCTGACTCATGGATAGATCTGGGAGCAAACTGACACCGACGCAGGTGCTCAGAGATGTTTCTCAGTTTATTGTAGGACAAACATGAGTATATATTCACATTCAAGAGGGTGTTGTAGCTCTGCGATTGAATGATGATTTAACTGACTAAGCTATCTATGTATAGCGTAAATGGGTGATGAAGCATTACATCACTGTTTTAAGACTAAACGACTGTATGAAGAAGAGACACATTGTTAGGGTTTTGCTGGGATTCGAACCTGGTTCACTGGTGTGATAATCCAGCAAACCCCCACTAGGCCACCAGGGGGATGACTCAAATGCAGAGGCGTGAGGCGGAAGTAGAAAAAGTATCAAAAGGTTTATTTACAATATTTACAAAAAATCCAAAAAGTATAATCCAAAACGCTCAGAAGATCTTAAGGGAAAAAATAAAAAATCCAAAAGTTCAAAGTCAATACAAAAGCCCAAAAAACTAGAAAAAAAAAGGCAAAAATACCAAACGCTCAGCAGATTCACAAAGTCAAAAAACAAAATCCACAAAGTCCAAAAGAAAGCAAAAATACAAAGAACACAAGGACATCGACGAGGAAATCGGAACAGAGGTAACTGGAGCTGAAACATAACAGCACAAAGACTCCATGACAAAAGGACTGAACTCAGGGGTATAAATACACAAACTAAAATTGGAAACAGGTGACACTAATGAAAACAGGCAATCAACGCCAACCCAAAACACAGGACACAGTGGCGGCCTCTAGAGGCCAAAACAAACATAGACAAAAAACAGGAAAAAACAGCGGCCTCTAGAGGCCAAAACAGTCCCAGTCCTAACACGCATTATGTACCATTACATCACCTGTCATGATCATAGTCTTATGAAAAGAAGAAAACCACTACTGGTCAACATAACCTTCATTAATCAGAGAGCAGAATGTGCGAGCAAAGATAAATCTCAAGGATTTCATTTAATCAAAACAAGTAGCAATCAGGACTGCCTGTACCAGTAACGTAAGGTAACTTTATTTATACCCAAGGGTAGATTTGGTTGCAGGTAAAAGCATACACACACACACACACAACACAATACTAAAAGCATACACACAACACTAATGACAGAAGACAATAACAGGAGAAGGACAACAAACTAACATACAGACAGACAATTGCTCCAGACAGAATAAATAAATAAATAAATAAATAAATAAGAGGAGAAGAAAAAAGAGGGCTGTGCCTAGGTGTGGTTTAATAGCTGCTGGGACAAAACTGTTTCTATATCGCTTTGTTTTACATACAGGCATCTTAAATCTACAACCTGAGGGGAGAGGCTGGAACTCACTGTACAGTGGGTGGGATGGGTCATTTAGGATGGACCCCGCTAGTCTCAGCAGCTGCCCATTATAGAGGGGCTCCAGGTTCAGCTGAGGCTGTCCAATTAACTTACTGGCCCACCTCACAATCTGATTAAGTGAGTTTTTTATTTTTTAGGGATACAGTGGTGCTTGAAAGTTTGTGAACCCTTTAGAATTTTCTATATTTCTGCATAAATATGACCTAAAACATCATCAGATTTTCACACAAGTCCTAAAAGTAGAGAAAGAGAACCCAGTTAAACAAATGAGACAAAAATATTATACTTGGTCATTTATTTATTGAGGAAAATGATCCAATATTACATATCTGTGAGTGGCAAAAGTATGTGAACCTCTAGGATTAGCAGTTAATTTGAAGGTGAAATTAGAGTCAGGTGTTTTCAATCAATGGGATGACAATCAGGTGTGAGTGGGCACCCTGTTTTATTTAAAGAACAGGGATCTATCAAAGTCTGATCTTCACAACACGTTTGTGGAAGTGTATCATGGCACGAACAAAGGAGATTTCTGAGGACCTCAGAAAAAGCATTGTTGATGCTCATCAGGCTGGAAAAGGTTACAAAACCGTCTCTAAAGAGTTTGGACTACACCAATCCACAGTCAGACAGATTGTGTACAAATGGAGGAAATTCAAGACCATTGTTACCCTCCCCAGGAGTGGTCGACCAACAAAGATCACTCCAAGAGCAAGGCGTGTAATAGTCGGCGAGGTCACAAAGGACCCCAGGGTAACTTCTAAGCAACTGAAGGCCTCTCTCACATTAACATTAGCCAATGTTCATGAGTCCACCATCAGAACAACACTGAACAACAATGGTTTGCATGGCAGGGTTGCAAGAAGAAAGCCACCGCTCTCCAAAAAGAACATTGCTGCTCAAACAAGTTTGCTAAAGATCACGTGGACAAGCCAGGAGGCTATTGGAAAAATGTTTTGTGGACAGATGAGACCAAAATAGAACTTTTTGGTTTAAATGAGAAGCATTATGTTTGGAGAAAGGAAAACACTGCATTCCAGCATAAGAACCTTATCCCATCTGTGAAACATGGTGGTGGTAGTATCATGGTTTGGGCCTGTTTTGCTGCATCTGGGCCAGGACGGCTTGCCATCATTGATGGAACAATGAATTCTGAATTATACCAGTGAATTCTAAAGGAAAATGTCAGGACATCTGTCCATGAACTGAATCTCAAGAGAAGGTGCATCATGCAGCAAGACAACGACCCTAAGCACACAAGTCATTCTACCAAAGAATGGTTAAAGAAGAATAAAGTTAATGTTTTGGAATGGCCAAGTCAAAGTCCTGACCTTAATCCAATGGAAATGTTGTGGAAGGACCTGAGCAGTTCATGTGAGGAAACCCACCAACATCCCAGAGTTGAAGCTGTTCTGTATGGAGGAACGGGCTAAAATTCCTCCAAGCCGGTGTGCAGGACTGATCAACAGTTACTGCAAATGTTTAGTTGCAGTTATTGCTGCACAAGGGGGTCACACCAGATACTGAAAGCAAAGGTTCACATACTTTTGCCACTCACAGATATATAATATTGGATCATTTACCTCAATAAATAAATAAATGACCAAGTATAATATTTTTGTCTCATTTGTTTAACTGGGCTCTCTTTATCTACTTTTAGGACTTGTGTGAAAATCTGATGATGTTTTAGGTCATATTTATGCAGAAATATAGAAAATTCTAAAGGGTTCACAAACTTTCAAGCACCACTGTAGGTTACTGAACCAGGACACTAGGCTAAAAGAGATCACAGACTCAATAAAACATCTATAAAACATAGTTAGCAGCTTTCTTTCGATGTGAAAGGATGACAGCTTCCTTAGACAGTGTAGGCGCTGATTCGCCTTTTTGTACACAGACTCACAGTTTGCCACAAAGGTAAGTTTACTGTCGATAACAGTGCCAAGATATTTGTAGTTGTCTACACATTCCACAGTCTGACCTTTTATACTGATCGTTTCCTTAACACTGGAATGTTTCCTGAAGTCTTCTACTATTGTTAGGGTTCACCCAGTCGGAAACGGTCAACTTACTTCTCGTGACCCCCGCCCTCGTACCACCTGCAGAATTCTGGGATGGAACACCGCAAAAAAAAACAGAGAACCAGAGATTGGTTTCACTGCTGTTTATTCAGTTTTCTCGCCAAAGATGAAATATTACAAACACCTTTTATAACAAATTATAATCTCTCTAAACAGCTATTGTGTGTGTGTGTGTGTGTGTGTGTGTGTGTGTGTGTGTGTGTGTGTGTGTGTGTGACCTCAGAGAGGGGTGTGTGTGTGTGTCTCTATGGGAGGGTGTGAGTAAGTGACATCATTTTGATATCTGTGTCTATTTGTGTGTGTGTGTGTGTGTGTGTGTGTGTGTGTGTGTGTGTGTGTGTGTGTGTGTGTGTGTTTGACTTGCGTGCAAGTGAGCAGCTTGATCTTGGGGCAGGTCAAATAATCTCCATCAGTGTGTGTGTAAATCATAACATAATGACATATTTCTGATCATATGACATGATAGCAAGGTACAAACAGATTTTAAAGGTCATTGCTGAAGTACATACGGAATTTTTCAACAAAGATATGTTATAAGAAAGTAAACAAAAAATAAGAACAAACCTAAACAAAGACAGTCATAAGCAAAACATCTCATATCAAGAATATGTTCTTAACATTAGAATCATGAAGTCTTAACAATCCTAAATTATATTCTGTAATTATAAAACTAAATTAAAACTATAAAACTAACTTAAATCATGGCTTTAAATCTAACTTTTAATTCCCAATCCACGTTGGCTATGCAGCTGTGGTTGTGTGTGATATCAAAGGCCATTGTGAGTGTGTGTGATATCATCGCAGACCCTGTCGCCATCTAGACACATCTCTGATCAACAATACAAATTTCATATCAAAACAAGCAAAATGTTCCCAAACAATGTCCAGCCGAGACAGAAGGTCATTTTAACTGAACAGAAATTAATCCTTAATGTCACCATTTTAATAAATTACTGCCTTCTTGTAATTATTGTAATTATTTATCCTTACATAATAATAAACCCTAACAATCATTTTTTGTTTTCGAGATGTTCAGTTGTAGAAAAGATTGCTCGCACCAGTCTACAAACTCCTGAACAATTGGACCATGGCCTGTCTCACTGACTACGTTTACATGCACATCCAAATCGAGCTGCTGTCGGTAATCGAGCTGCTGTCAGTAATCGAGCTGAAGGTCCCAGCAGGGTGCCAGAGAAATCCAATCCTACATGCACACAATGAAATCGGGCTATTGTGTGAGGTGCATTGTGCACCCGAGCCACAGGTGGAGCAACACGCCCCATCGTGTTGGTACACTTCCGGTTGTCATCATGAAGAAGAGCTATTCAAGAGTGTAAACAAAGTTATCAGTTCCATGTATTCCATTGCGCGTTTTTCTCCCATCCATGAATTTTAATATATTCAACTCCTTAAGCTCCAGAGCATGAACTCTGTCTCCTCATTGCTCCAGAAGTGCACGTTTCTGCTTGCCTGTGGCAGTGGGGGTGTGGTCAAGCGCCGGTCTGTGACAGGAGGGTGGAGCCAGGGAAGGTGAGTGGCAGAATCACTTCACCTGACGGTAATTAACCTGTGTTTGTGTGTCTTCCCAGTAACCGCGCCCTATTTAAGGAGGCAGAGGGAGAGCAGAGGGGACAGCTCATCCCGGGACTAGAACACAGCGCGCGCACGTGTGTTTTTCTCTCAAGAATAAAAGTAGGCTGTTAAACTGAAAAGTCTGACAATAAAAAGCCTATTAGTACCAGAAGCTTTGTCCTGCCGTGCTCTGTGCTCCACCCACACTTCAGAGAGCTCTACATCGCCATTTTCTCTTCTTCGTTTGTTCCTCCTGACCTCTTCTGCTGCTCGCTACTACTGTTGTCATGCCAACCGAGGCTGTTGTGTTTCCCGCTTGTGGTCTCGTCACTCGTCACTTCCGGAAGTAGCTCGACAACTAGCTCGATAGGGTATACATGCACAAAGTAGCTTGGCAGAAATCGCATAAACTAGGTCATGTAGCTCGATTCCAAGAAATCAAGTTCGGTTCAATTTCAGCCGAATTAAGGTGTATACATGGCATTTTGAACTTCGATTTCAGTCGAGCAACGGCAGAAATTCGATTCTCTCTATGTGCATGTAAACGTAGTGATTGTCTTTTAGCAGACTGACAATGACAGAGTCATTTGCATACTTGAGAATGAATCTGTTCTCCCTGCTACTATGACACATTTTAGTGTAAAGAATAAATAAAAGAGGGGACAGTACACAGCCCTGAGGGGAGCCAGTGGAGGTACAAATCTGGTCAGACAGTACTCCACTGACACGCACTCATTGTGTCCTGTCAATTAAAAAAATGTAAAACCCAGCCTAAAAGGTTTTTGCTCAGATAAAATTGCTCTAAAAGTCTTTCAATTAAAATATGGGGTTGGATAGTATTAAAAGCAGAGGAGAAATCAATAAATAAGAGTTGGGCATGTGTTCCCTTACCTTCCAAATGTTTAAAAAGCATGTTCATCAAGGATACAGTTGCATCCTCAACACCTCTATGTGGCCTATAGGCAAACTGGAATTGGTCAAAGTCTGACTGTGTCTTATTTAAAATTTCGTTTCTTACTAATTTCTCAAAGGTTTTCATGACAAGAGATGTCAGAGCAATAGGCCTGAAATCATTAGGGACTTTGGGGCACCTTATCTTGGGCACTGGGACAACAACTGCATCTTTCCAACATTTTGGGACATGCTGGGTTAATAATGACTTATTAAAAATATAGTGAAAAATTGTACATAATTCCTTAGAACATAGCTTTAGCAGTTTACCACAGATATTATCAGGACCACAGCTTTTGTTTGCATTGGTGGAGAATAGTGCCCTTTCAACCGTGTCCTCATCTATTTCAAAGTGATTGTGATCTACGAAATTATAACGGAGTTCCCTTATTTCAGTACTGAAATCATAAGTATCAAATCAGGAGAAAAATGTATTAAGTGCATTAGCAAGATCAGAATCTGAATCAAAATTCTTTAAAGTGACAGTGCTTACATTCTTTGTATTACTGATACCTGCAATAGATTTCATACTTGACCAGGCTGAACCCAAATTGTTTGCAACCATTTTATTTTCCAAAACTGTTTTATAGTCCCTTTTAGCTCTAAGGATTTCAACTTAAGTTTTTAGTGGCTATATACAGTTCAGAGGCAGTCCCATGTTTGAAAGCATGTTTCTTAGCCTTTATGCAGGCTTTCACTGATTTTGTGACCCATGGCTTGTTATTTGAATATATTTTGACCATTTTGCATGGAATAATCATGTCTCTACAAAATGTCACATAAGAACATACTACATCAACTACAGTAATTGATCCAAGTCCTCACCACAGGCCTCTGTGAACATGTCCCAGTCAGTACAGTCAAAGCAGGCCTTTAGACACTGCACAGACTCTTTGTTCCAGTCTTTGATGTTTTTTGTGTGGACCTTTTCCCTCTTCAGTACAGTTCTGTATATGGGGATGAGGTACACAAGCTTGTGATCTCCCCAGCCCAGGGGGGAGAGTGGGACAGACTTGTATGCCTCCTTTACGGATCCATAGCATTGGTCAAGAGTCTTGTCCCGTCTAGTGGGGCAGGTTACATGCTGGTGAAAGGTAGGGATCATCTTCTTAAGGGAGACATGATTGAAGTCACCCAGTATGAAGGACGGGGATTCAGGGGATATAGATTGCAGCTTTTGAACTACCTCATAGAGTAGAGTGGGGTAATACGCCCCCGTGGGGTAATATGCCCCCGGCCTGTTTTACCCAAAATAACCACCAGATGGCGCAAAGTTACATTTCTATTGTTGCTATGGACTGGCTTGACAATGGGGATATACAAATATCCACTGTGGATCGCATATCAGCAACGCAGCAGAGAGAAATCAAATTTCATGGTAAGTGATATAATTTTCAGATATCAGTATAAAACTGTATTTAGATAGCTGCTATTTCGTCAGATATCACAGCTGTGTATGTGGTATGAGTAGACAAGTCAGTATGTTAAAAAAATACATTAGGTATAAAAAGTTGAATCACATTTTGAAAGTAAGACCCTTTTTTGTAAAAGTGTAGTCTGTGGGGTAAAACGCCCCCTTAATGGCATCGTTTCCTTTTATCGTAATTACTATATTTCATACATTTCTGAATAGCAGATACATAGTTTTTAATAACATCTCACTTACCTGGTTGAGTAAAGCAAGTAATTTGAACTTAATATTAAAAATATTACCTCAGATTAGCCTAGATAGCTATGTAGCTAGCTAGAACAGTAGCCTAAGATTAGTCACATCATGTTTGGCTAATTGATGCTCATCAGATTCAGATTCTTATAGTTACATATAACATGGTGATATGGTTGTGTGTGTGTGTGTGTGTGTGTGTGTGTGCTGTTGATTTTTTTTATTGGTGACAGGTCTGTGTTTTCTAATGAATAATGAAGCCTATTCTATTCTATTCTATTTAAACCTCTTTTCTTTTTGTCTTATCTTTTTTTTGTTTGATATAGATGAGAACTTACAAGAGAGTCAGCAACCACTGTTCATACAGTGAGCAGACCCTCAAAGAGGCACTTAAATTAATTAAAAATGGGATGCCATTGAAGGCAGCATCACAGCTTTTTGGGGTGTCCCCAAGACCCTGAGGCGACACAGGGATAACAAAGTCGCAAGACCCGGAGCTGCCTCCCTGGGAAGAAAAGCTGTGTTCAGTGTTGAGTTTGAACACCAACTCACACAACACATACAGGAAATGGAGAGGGCATTGTTTGGTTTAACGACTAAAGATGTCAGGAGGCTTGCATTTGACCTAGCTGAACGACTGCAAATTAACCACCCCTTTAATCCACACACGAAGATGGCTGGAAAAGACTGGTTGCAGGGGTTCATGAGGTGTCAGGGCACACTTTCAGTCCGTACCCCTCATGCCACCAGCATCTCCCATATGGTGGGATTTAGTAGGCCGAATATCAATCAGTTTTTTGACATTCTAGAAAATGAGATCAGGAAGGTGCCACATTTTGAACCGTCTCGTCTGTGGAACATGGACGAGACTGGAATCCAGAATGTCCAAAAGCCAAGTAACATCGTGGTGACCAAGGGGAAGAGGCAGGTGGGCAGAATCACCAGTGCAGAGAGGGGGTTCACAGTGACCTCAGTTTGCGCCATGAGTGCTGCTGGGCAGTACATCCCCCCAATGTTTGTCTTTCCCAGGAAGAGGATGAACGAGCGTCTCCTGAATGGTGCCCCAGCTGGCTCAATTGGAGTGGTGTCCGACTCTGGCTGGATCGACAGCAGCCTTTTTGTACGCTGGTTGCACCACTTCTGTGATGTTGTGGGGTGTTCACAGGAGAGGCCACATGTCCTGGTGTTAGATGGCCATCATTCTCACAAGACACTGGAGGCTGTACAGGTGGCAAGAGAGCATGGGGCGGTAATGATAACCATACCACCCCACTGCAGTCACAAAATGCAGCCTCTGGATCGCACATTTTTTAAATCTTTAAAATGTGCATACAACAGTGCAGCTGACAGCTGGCTGACCTGCCACCCAGGTCAGTGCATTGATGCATACGCAATGTGTGGGCTTTTCAATCAGGCGTATGGAAATGCTGCCTCTGTGGGGAAAGCACAGAATGGCTTCAGGGCTTGTGGCATTTGGCCTATCAACAGGCTCGTCTTTAAGGAGGATGACTTTGAGGCTGCACAGGCTCCAGTGGCGGGGGACAGGACAGTGGAGGAGGACAGCGAGGAGCTGCTCTCTGGCCCTAGTCGACCTCTCACCACACCACCATCCCCACCACACCATACTGAACCTGGTAAGAAAAATAACTTACAGGTGTACTTTCTGCAATTAGTCTACTGTATTTCTGTATTTCAAATTATACGTTGTTGCTTTTTATGTTGCTTTTTAAAAGACCCCAACAACTTTGGGCAATAATAGACACAATTTCTCCTCGGCCAGTTCCATCCAAGAGGGCCCAGAAGAGGACAGCTGAGTCAGCAACTGTCCTTACCTCGTCCCCATTCAAGCAGATGTTGGAGGCGAAGGCATCTAGAGGCAAAAGGGGCAAAGGAGGGCAAACTAAAAAGAATAATGAAAAAGCAGAGGCTAGATCAAATGATGATGTCGAATGTTTATATTGTGGGAAGCTTTTTTCAAGAAGTGTGGGGGAATGGATCCGGTGTGAGGGCTGCCAGAAGTGGGCTCATGTGGAGTGTTCCAATGAAAATGATGGGAAATTTGTGTGTGAAATTTGTTTGTCTGAATAGAAACGTGTGTGTGTGTGTGATGGCATGTGTGTTGTTTCAGTTGGGGGTTTTCAGCTGCGGGGTATTTATTTAGATAGTGTTACATTTCACTGTATTTATTTATTCTTTTATTCTTTTTATAGGCCTAATGTATTAATGTGATGGAATTTCTATTTATAATATTGTAGAGGTCAGAGCAGGTGGGTGGAGCACAGAAGTACGGCAGGACAGAACTGAGTTCCAAAAACTATTTATTGTGTTCCTTTTCAGTTACACACACACACTCCCAGTCACCCAGAGACACACACACACACAAGTCGTCTGGTGCAGGAGAGAGCTCACTTCCTCTGCTCTCTCTCTCCTTATATAGGGCATGGTTGCTGGGAAGACACACAAACACAGGTTAATTGCTCTCAGGTGAAGTGATTCTGTAACTTACCTTCCCTGACTCCGCCCTCCTGTCACAGACCGGCGCTTGACCACGCCCCCGCTGCCACATACCCCCACCGCCCGACTCAGGCCGGGCGCCCGTCCGGCCTGCAGCCGACTCCCCCCCCCCTTGACGGGAGAGGAAGTCTGCCACGACCATCTGCGCCCCCGGCCTGTGGACCACCTTGAAGTTGAAGGGTTGGAGTGCCAGATACCAACGGGTGATCCGCACGTTGGCATCCTTCATGCGGTGGAGCCACTGGAGGGGCGCGTGGTCCGAACAGAGGGTGAAACGGCGCCCCAGCAGGTAGTAACGGAGGGCGAGGACCGCCCACTTGATCGCCAGGCACTCCTTCTCAATCGTGCTGTAGCGCCCCTCATGCACTGACAGCTTCCGACTGATGTACAGGACTGGGTGGTCCTCCCCCTCCACCTGCTGGGACAAAACGGCCCCCAGCCCTCTGTCCGACGCATCCGTCTGTAACGTAAAAGGGAGAGAGAAGTCAGGGGAGTGTAAAAGTGGCCCCCCACACAGTGCAGCCTTTACCTCAGAGAAAGCCCGCTGACACTGCTCCGTCCACTGGACCGGATCTGGCGCCCCCTTTTTAGTGAGGTCAGTCAGCGGGCTGGTGACGTCCGAATAATTAGGTATAAACCTACGATAGTAGCCAGCCAGCCCCAGGAACTGTCTCACCCCCTTTTTGGTCTTGGGCCTCGGGCAGGCCGCAATCGCTGCTGTCTTATTAATTTGGGGACGCACCTGCCCGTTGCCCAAGTGGAAGCCCAGATACTGTACTTCCACCCGCCCAATCGCACACTTCTTTGGGTTGGCAGTGAGTCCCGCCCGCCTCAGCGACCTAAGGACGGCCCTCAGGTGTTGCAGGTGCCGCTGCCAGTCATTACTATAAATGATAATATCATCTAAATACACAGCCGCATAGGTGGCGTGGGACCGGAGGACCCTGTCCATCAGCCGCTGAAATGTAGCGGGCGCCCCAAACAGCCCAAACGGAAGTGTGACGAACTGGTGTAAGCCGAACGGTGTGGAAAAGGCCGTTTTCTCCCGGGATAATGGAGTCAAGGGGATCTGCCAATATCCCTTCGTCAAATCCAGTGTCGAGTAAAAGCGAGCCGTGCCTAGTCAATCGAGCAGCTCATCAATACGAGGCATTGGGTACGCGTCGAATTTAGACACCGCATTGACTTTTCTATAGTCCACACAGAACCGGACCGAGCCGTCGGCCTTGGGAACCAAGACCACCGGGCTGCTCCAGTCACTGTGGGACTCCTCGACGATGCCCATTTCGAGCATGGCCTGAAGTTCTTCCCAAACCACCTTTTTTTTGTGTTTAGGTAGCCTGTAAGGGCGGCTATGCACTACCACCCCCGGCGGCGTCTCTATGTGGTGTTCTATGAAGTTAGTGCGACCGGGCAGGGGCGAGAACACGTCCGAAAACTCGGCCTGCAACTGGGTGACCTCCGTGAGTTGGGTCGGGGAGAGGTGGTCTCCACAGGGGACCAGAGAGGTACGTGATGCCAATGTCCCTTTTTGAACCTCCGGCCCCAGCTCCGCCTTCTCCGGAACTACCGACACCAACGCCACGGGGACCTCCTCGTTCCAGAGTTTTAGCAGATTGAGGTGGTAGATCTGTAGCGCCCCACCCCTGTCTGTTCGCCTCACCTCATAGTCGACATCCCCGACTCGCCGTGTGACCTCAAAGGGCCCTTGCCACTTGGCGATCAATTTGGAGCTCGACGTGGGCAACAGTACGAGTACTTTATCTCCCGGTGTGAACTCTCTAAGGCATGTACCCTTGTTGTACAGGCGGGCTTGCCATTCCTGGGCCTGCCGCAAATTCTCCTGAGTTAGGTGGGTGAGCGTATGGAGTTTTGCGTGCAGGTCCATAACGTACTGAATTTCGTTCTTACTTTGTGAAGGTCCCTCCTCCCAATTTTCCCGCAGCACGTCCAGGATGCCGCGCAGCTTACGCCCATATAATAATTCGAACGGGGAGAACCCCGTGGAGGCTTCGGGGACCTCTCGCACTGAGAACAGCAAGGGTTCGAGCCACTTATCCCAATTACGTGCGTCCTCACTTACGAATTTCTTAATAATATTCTTGAGGGTGCGGTTGAACCGTTCCACTAAACCGTCCGTTTGTGGGTGATATACGCTGGTGCGGATCGGCTTAATCCCCAATAACCCATACAGTTCGCACAGTGTTCGTGACATAAACGTAGTGCCTTGGTCAGTCAGAATCTCTTTCGGGATTCCAACTCGGGAGATGACACGGAAGAGTGCCTCTGCAATACTGCGTGCTGAGATATTGCGCAGAGGCACTGCTACTGGGTATCGCGTTGCATAGTTCACCAGAACTAATATAAAGCGGTACCCTCGTGCTGACCGATCTAATGGCCCGACGAGATCCATCCCAATTCTCTCAAATGGGGTCTCGATTAACGGTAGAGGGCGCAAAGGCGCTTTTGGAATGGCCGCTGGGTTTACTAACTGGCATTCGCGGCATGCCGTACACCACCTACGGACATCGCCGCGAATCCCCGGCCAGTAGAATCGGGCCATTATTCGGGCTAGTGTTTTATCCTGCCCCAAGTGTCCAGCCATGGGATTAAAGTGAGCCGCCTGGAATACCAATTCCCGGCGGCTCTTTGGAATCAAAAGCTGCGCGACTCGCTCTTTAGTTTGAGTGTCCTGCGTCACTCGGTATAATCTATCCTTCATAATCGCGAAGTAGGGGAAGGACGGGGTGGCGTTCGGCTGGAGCATTTGACCATCGATTACTCTCACTTGGTCAAACGCATGCCGCAGAGTCTCGTCTCGCGACTGCTCTAATGGGAAATCCGCGAGGGATTCCCCAATAGAGAGAGGAGGAGCCGGTGGCTCCTCACTCTGACGCGGAGATGACGTAGATGGCTCTGTGACAGCTGCTCCCGCCAAAGCGACACCGGGACCTCCCCCTGTCAAATGGCAGGACCCACTCTCAACTAGGCGTGTCATTAAACCCCGAAATCCCGGCCAATCAGTCCCCAAAATTCAAGAGTGGGTAAGGCGAGGATTAACCGCCGCCTTCACTATAAATTTTTCCCCTCTGAAAATAATGTGGACCGACACCAAAGGGTAGCGGTGAACATCCCCGTGCACACACAACACCCTCACCCCTTGTGCTCCCCCCAATGCCTCGTTTTGAACCAGGCTTTGGCGAATTGAGGTCTGATTACAACCAGAATCCGCCAACGCCTGATATGTAGCCCCTTGGATACTCACCGGTATGCGATACGCTCTGGCCCGATCGAGGGCGGCCTCTGGCACGTCGGGGATCCGAACCACCGCGCCCACTTCCATTGTCATGCACTGCTGTTGAAGGTGGCCCGGCTCCCCACAGCGCCAGCCAACCGGCCCGGGCTTTCCCTCTGCACTGGTGATCTGGGGTTCACTCACCTGAGGTGGGGGAGAGACAGACACAGAAGGGAGAAACGGGAGGGCACCGCAGGTGCGGCGGGCCGGCTGGGGTGGGGCCGGCCCCCACCTCCGCGGTGGGGGAATGGGGCAAGGACGGGACACAGGAGGAGGAGAGGAAGAGAGAGAGAGAGAGAGAGAGAGAGAGAGAGAAGAGGAGAGAAGAGAAGATGCCCTCTGCCGTCCTGCCACCGGGACAGCCGCCAAATGGTCCTCCGCCAGCTCGACTGCCTGATCCAGCGACGCCGGGCGGTGGCACCGGACCCACTCCGCAGTTCCTGCTGGCAAGCGAGCGACGAACTGTTCCAGCACCACCTGGTCGAGGATTCCTTCGGCGTCGCGGTTGTTGGCCCTCAGCCACCGCCAGCAGGCGTCCCGGAACGGCCGGCCGACTTCCTCCAAGTGCAGCGCGCAGAAGCTCTGGTGCTGCTGTTCTGGAGTGCGCCCCACGCGCTGGAGAACGGCCCGGCGGAGGTCTGCGTAGGCCAGCCGGCGGTCGGCGGGGAGCTGTAGCGCGGCCAGCTGTGCTTCTCCCGTGAGCAGGGGGAGGAGGCGCGCCGCGCGCTGCTCCATCGGCCACCCCGAGGCTTCGGCGACTTGCTCAAAGAGCGTGATGAACACCTCGGGGTCATCCTGCGGGCCCATCTTGGTGACAGTGAGGGGAGACGGGCCCGCGGCAGGAGCGCTGGTGGACCCCGCCGACGCGAGGTGGTGCCGGAACGCCTGTCGATCTTCTTGTTGGGCCAACACCAGGGCCTCAAACCGCTCTTCTTGCTCCTTTCGGAGGGTGAGTAGCGCCTGGTGCTGGCTTTGCTGGGCCGTGGCAAGGGCGTGGACCAGTTCAGCAAACGGGGAGGACTCCATGGGGCTGAGAGGCTGCTGTGCTCCAGATCCCGGGTTTCGGCACCACTGTAGAGGTCAGAGCAGGTGGGTGGAGCACAGAAGTACGGCAGGACAGAACTGAGTTCAAAAAACTATTTATTGTGTTCCTTTTCAGTTACACACACACACTCCCAGTCACCCAGAGACACACACACACAAGTCGTCTGGTGCAGGAGAGAGCTCACTTCCTCTGCTCTCTCTCTCCTTATATAGGGCATGGTTGCTGGGAAGACACACAAACACAGGTTAATTGCTCTCAGGTGAAGTGATTCTGTCACTTACCTTCCCTGACTCCGCCCTCCTGTCACAGACCGGCGCTTGACCACGCCCCCGCTGCCACAAATATACATACAGTACACGTGTATTTTATTGATTCATTATTTATTGATGTATTTTTTAATTCATAATCTACATGGGCTTATATGAGGCCATAGATAGTGTTACATGTCTATTTATAATATATTTATATATTCTATTCATAATATATTTGCATTTTTAATTACATTTCTATATATGCATATATTCTATTTATCTATTTATATTATATTCCATTCATAATATTTTATAATATGTTCTATAATATGTTAATGTAATGAATTCCTTGATTCAATTAGCATTATTTATTGATGCACTTGTTCTTTGTTAATTCATGTTCAATCCACACAAAATTATATTGAAATTAAAATGAGAAATATAATAAAATAATGCATCTATTAATTAATTCAGGGATATTTTCTTGTTTCTTTCACATTATAGGCTTAAGTAAACACTTTTGCTATCCAAACAGCTTTTTTTGAGTGAGGGGGCCTATTGCACCACCTCAGGGGGCCTTTTACCCCACTGGGGGGGTAAAAGATGAGATCACGATGGCGGTGTGTCAGGACGCAGCGGCTTACAGCTCTCCTTTCAAGTGCACGTTTTTGTATTTTTTGTGTTATAACTGTTTGTTTCGCGTCACCTACGGACTTCAACACAAGATACATCCATATGGATCTGATAGACATCAGCATTCGGCAAGAAATGATCATTTCAAATGACTTTCATCACGCTTACAATATTCCGGAGGAGATAGCGAGGGCATCGGGGTCTCCGTGGATTGTTATCGGGTCTGACAGACGAAGGAGGCGGAGACGCGAGAGGAAGCAAAAACGGGGCTGCAGAGCAGGCCTGCTGAACAAGCTCAGGAAACAGCCACTCAAACCTCCGCTACCTAGCCTCTATCTTTCCAATGCTAGATCCCTGGTACACAAAACGGACGACTTGGAATTACAGCTTGCTGGTAACCGCTACATTCGTGAATGCTGTGCAATCATCATAACGGAGACATGGCTACATCCGCTAATCCCCGATGCTTCGGTGCAGCTAGGAGGCCGCATGCTACACAGATGGGACAGGAATAGCGACTCCGGGAAAAACAGAGGAGGGGGGCTCTGCGTTTACGTGAATGAAGGTTGGTGCAACAACAGTACAGTCTTAGACAAGCATTGTTCTCCTGACCTAGAGTTCATGTCCGTAAGATGCAGACCCTTCTTTCTGCCAAGGGAGCTAGCAGCTGTTATCATCACTGCAGTCTACATACCACCGGACGCTAACGTCAAAACCGCTCTCTCTCTACTCGCAAACAACATTAACAACCACCAGCGAGCCTACCCAAATGCCACGCACATCATTGCAGGAGACTTCAATAAGGCAAACCTCAAAACGGTGTTGCCTAAATTTTACCAACATGTGAAGTGTGCAACGAGGGGAGTAAATACTCTGGACCATGTTTATTCCAACCTTAAACATGCCTACAGAGCTATTCCCCTCCCCCACTTCGGACAGTCTGACCATCTCTCCCTGTTCCTACCCCCCGCATACACCCCCCTCAGCCGGCAATCAAAGCCACAAAGATGGACAATTACCACCTGGCCTGACGACGCCCTCCCCCGACTCCAGGACTGCTTTGAACGAACACAGTGGGAAGTTTTCCATCATGAGGACCTGGCCACATACACGGATGCAGTGCTAGCTTACATCAAGCACTGCATTGACACGGTCACCGTGGTAAAGACCATTCGGGTGTTCCCAAATGAGAAACCATGGATGACCGGCCAGGTCCGTGCACTCCTATGTGCCCGGGATGCAGCCTTCAGATCCGGTGACCGAGCACTATACAGTAGGACTCGGGCCGACCTGAAGAAAGGCATCAGCGCAGCCAAAGCGGACCACAGGAGAAGGATTGAGGAGCAGCTGACAAGCCCCAGGCAGCTGTGGCAGGGCATTCAGGCAATAACAAACTACAGGGGCTGTGCTGTGTCAGCCGGGGACTCAGATGCGGCACTTGCGGAGGAGCTGAACAGCTTCTTCGCCCGCTTTGAAGCTCAGGCGCAGCACACAGCCAAACCACCCCCCGGACCATCTCCCCAGCTCCCACTACAGCTCACACCTCCCCCCAGCACTCCACCCCAACCCCCACTTCAACCGACAGCAATCACTGGCACTCCCCCGCTCACTCTGAAGGTCGAGCCTGAGGATGTGAGACGGGTGCTCCGGGCCATAAACCCCAGGAAGGCAACTGGCCCGGATGGCGTACCAGGGAAGGTGCTCAAGGCCTGTGCTGACCAACTTGCACAGGTCTTCACGGACATCTTCAACAGGTCACTGGAACAAGCCATCATCCCGACCTGTTTGAAGTCTGCCACCATCATCCCGGGCCCCAAAAAGTTACCCACAGCCAGCCTCAACGACTACCGCCCCGTAGCACTCACCCCCATCATAACGAAGTGCTTTGAGAAACTGGTCCTGCACCACATAAAAACCTGTCTCCCCCCCACCCTGGACCCCCACCAGTTTGCATACAGGCCTAACAGATCGACTGAGGATGCAATAGCCACTGCTCTCCACTCTGTGCTGAGCCATCTGGAGAGACAAGGGAGCTATGTCAGAATGCTCTTCATCAACTACAGCTCAGCTTTCAACACCATAATACCGGACATCCTGATCCCCAAGCTAACCAGCCTGGGGCTCCCATCATCCACCTGCTCCTGGATCAAAGACTTTCTAATCAACCGACCCCAACAGGTGAAACTGGGCCGCCACCTTTCATCTGCCCGCACCCTCAGCACTGGCTCACCGCAGGGCTGCGTGCTGAGCCCACTCCTGTACTCGCTCTACACATACGACTGCAGCGCAACCCACCCAGAGAACATCATCGTCAAATTCGCTGACGACACAACAGTGGTGGGGATGATAACAGGGGGGAACGAGGAGGCCTACAGAGATGAGGTCCTGAACCTGGAGAGGTGGTGTGCAACCAACAACTTAGCACTGAACATCTCTAAGACAAAGGAACTCATCCTGGACTTCCGGCGGAACAGTGCTACCCCTGCCCCCCTGTATATCAACAGCGAGTGTGTTGAGCGAGTGCAGACCTTCAAATTCCTGGGTGTCCACATCTCTGCTGACCTCTCCTGGTCAACCAACACATCAGCCCTGGTCAAGAAGGCCCAGCAGTGGCTACACTACCTCAGAGTGCTCAAGAGGGAGCAACTGAGCACAAGCCTGCTGGTGACCTTCTACCGCTCCACCATAGACAGTCTGGTGACCTACGCAGTGTCAGTGTGGCACTCTAGCTGCACAGTGGCTGACAGGAAGAGGCTGCAGAGGGTGACCAACACTGCACAAAGGATCATCGGCAGCCCTCTGCCTTCCTTAACTGACATCTACAACTCTAGATGTCTGAACAGAGCAAAAAACATCATAAGGGACATCACCCACCCTGGCTTCCATCTGTTCAACCTGCTACCCTCTGGCAGGTGATACAGGTCCATACCAGCCAGAACAAACAGACTCAGGGACAGCTTCTTTCCTAAAGCAGTCACCATACTCAACTCCAGTCTGCACTGAGGAACTGGAGCTTTGAGAACTGCCCTACCTGTGAACTGTTCAAAAGGTAACTTTGTGTATGTGTGTGTGTGTGTGTGTATATTGCATCATGTCTTTTTGCACTGTCAATACAAATGTCACCTTATCACTGAATGCTGCTATCACTAGCCACTTTACTTATACTACTGGAGTATTGATGCCAATGTACTCTTGAACTGTATGTATGTGTATATGTGTGTGTGTGTGTATATATATATATATATATATATATATATATATATATATATATATATACTGTAATTATAATGCCAATATACTTGAACTGTAATTATAATGTTACACATTGTTGCACACCACTGGATGCTGCTACTATCAGCCACTTTACTTGCCCTTAAGGTTTTATCTACTGTGCTTTGTCTTGGGTGTATTCTCCATGCAGGACTTATACAAATGTTTCTGTATATAGTAGCTAGTAGTTCAATAGTAGTTTTTGTATATTGTATATTGTACATACCTTTTCTTTTTATTCTATGTGTGTGTGCACTTTATGGAGCAGCTCTGAATCTCATTATACTCTGTGTGATGACAATAAAGGCTTTCTATTTCTATTCTATTCTAAAAGGCCCCCTTGGCACAATGTTGTTTTTGTTAAAAAAAAAAAAAAAAAAGTATTAACTTTAGGCAAACTTTAGGTGGCATTATTGTTCATGTCACTGTTGTCAAAAACTATGATTAAAACTAAACACATGGTTCATTTCAACTTGGAGAAAAACTGAATTTTCCTTAAGGGGGGCTTTTTCCCCCACTCTACTCTACACAGTTTTACAGGCAGAGGGGGCGTGTGCTCCAGGATGGATATATAAAACTGAAACGAAGATCTGGGGGAATTCACGGGGCAAATAAAAAGGGCGCCATGACACTGACAGAAGTTCCACATCGGGGGTACAAATGCGTTCTCTCACTGTTACAGCAGAACAGTACCTTTGGTTGATATAGAGACATACCTCTCCACCCTGAGATTTGTTTGTCACCTCACTGTCCCGATCCAAGCGGTGCGGTGCTCCAAAGCCGGTAATCATCAGGTCCGCGTCTTGATCACGTTCAGTTAGCCATGTCTCGGTGAACGCCATTACGCAGCAGTCTTTGTAATCCTTTAGGAAGCGAGCATTTCCCTGGAGTTCGTCCAATTTATTCCTTATGGATTAGACATTCCCCAGGATCATTGAGGGTAGCAGGAGTCGGTTGAACCGCACTTTCCTCAGACGCAGCCGAACGCCCCCACGCTTCCCCCTTTTTCTTCTCCCTTTTCTACCTAGTTCTTCGTGAACTTTAGAATTTCTTCGTATGAGATCCGGGATCTGTAGCATGATGTCTGACACGCCAGCTGGTTTCACAAAGTTAAGTTGCAGCAGCTCACTTCTGCTGTATTGCCTCCTGGCTGAGCAGGTAAGAATAGTGTCCAGGAAAAACAGGAGGGATAACAAAGTAAGTGATGCGACGCATAAGAGATCCATAACGCTTCAGTCTGGAGCACCAAGCACATAGAGGCACTTGTTATTATCCCGACACAGACAAACGTACGTAAAACAATAAAACGCTACACAAACATTGGGACGCTGTCAGCCAAACTTTTCCTGCCGGTTGCAGCGTGCGCATGCGCCCTATGACGTGGAAAAGTCTCAAGAACAAGTCAAACAAATTTCTCTATTCATGCCCTCTTGGATCCTGAAAGGATCTGATGCATGCTTGATCACACTGGAATGTCCTTGTCTTTACGTTTGAGATCCTGCAATGGTATCGCTATATAAGTGGCATTCACAAGTTGTGCCACCATATGGGTCATAAGTGAGTGTCATGAAAAAGCTGTAGGTGCAGCACATCTCCGCAACTACATTTCCCATAATTCCCTCAGTTCCTGCCCCAGATGATATCTGCTTCATCTCATCTTTCACTGTACCGTGATTGGCTCATCTCATCTTTCACTGCTGTAAATCATGACGCAAGCTCGTCCATAAATTGAATGGCCTTCTCTCTCTTGGACCAAGTGTGATCAGACATGACTTGCTACTCTCTCTGCCTCTCTCAGACAGGCACACGCAGACATGCCTCATGCTCTCTTTGCCTCATGCCCTCTGACTGGTGTGCTGACCGGGTTCTCTCTGCTTCTGGCTTCTCCTCTTGGTCACAGATGCGGCCCATGCTCTCTGGCCTTGTGCTCTCTGCCTCTGGTTATCTTCTTGGACTGGTGTGCCCAGACGCACCTCTCTCTCTCTGACCAATGCTCCATCTGTATTAGAAAGATACCAATGAACTTTCAACCAAGGACCTTCTGGATCACGAGATCCCGCCTGGGAAGGACAATTGCAACATGTTAAACCACACTGAAACTGCTCTGCTCTTTTCAGAAAAGTACACCGAAATGGAGGATCACTGACAAGCTCCTTCATGCTGCCATATGAGAGTGGTCCCAAGTAAGGCTGGCATTTTGGGCAACATTAGTCTTAGCTTGACTAGTTTATGTGAAAAGTGCTATTTAAACCTATGGCTGTTTGAAATGTGCACACAATAATCACATAGTTTTGGTTTGATCATGTTATTGCATTTCTTATTTTCACTCTGGTAGATAGATTTTGCAGTCTCTTATCTCTTTTTATTTTTCTCTCTCTAACATGTTCTTACCATGCACTATTATACACATCTCAACATTCAGCCTTAAGTAAATTAAGGGTTGTTTAGCTTGGTTGGTTAGACTGTGGTGCTTCTAATGCTGAAATCATGGGTCAATGATTATTTATGTGTTTTTGTTAGAATCCTTTGTCTAATCAGTCACACAGAGCGCCTATGCCCCCCCCACACTTTTTTCGCATGCTTTCACTTACCTGCAAACACACACACACTTCAACACATATTACTACTTCATAGCACCATTTTGTGCCTTGATTGTTAAACTGCTGCAAGTATTCTTGAATGTACCTGATCAGTATTATCATCACTTGATTGTCATTTTAATAAATTAGATAGTTACAAGAAACTGTCTTGTCTGTTTTGTTGCAGTATTACTTGAGTCACCCTCTGCCATCAAAGAATTCGCATTGCCTTCAATGATCTAGTGTATCACTAGAGTAATTCATTAATTAATTTCATAATTAATAGAAATATTGATATTTTGAGACTGATATTTTACGAGACTGATTTAATAACATAATTGCACCTACAGAATTTTGGTGCCTCGTGTGAGGGCTGATACTATTGTACCTACAAAGCTAATACAAAGTTTACTACATATGTATGTGAAAAGGTCTGATGAGAAGAGGTCCCCTAAGGACTTCTTGATTGCTGTATTACCCCTGTCTTTTTGGGTGAGATGAGAGGAGTTAGGGATGCTGGAGGACACCTTTTGAGACGACTGGTATGTATCCACTGTGGCTGGGAATTAGTGAGTATGGCTGTTCATGTTCAGGCTGTGCACTAATAAGAAATGTGTGAGTAGGCTTTTCTGCAGGCAGAGGGGGAGAAACAGAAGCATCCTCAGGTACAGTGGCATGCAAAGGTTTGGGCAACTTTACTGAAAATGTCTGTTACTGTGAATAGTTAAGTGAGCATAAGATGAACTGATCACCAAAAGGCATAAGATGGCACATTTCTTTCATATTTTCTGCAAGATTACATTTTTATTTCCATCATTTACAAGCATAAAATACCAAAAAATGAAAAGGACCTGAAGCAAAAGTTTGGGCACCTGACATGGTCAGTACTTAGTAACACCCCCTTTGGCAAGTATCACAGCTTGTAAACACTTTTTGTAGACAGCTAATAATCTTTCAGTTCTTACCTGGGGGATTTTCACACATTTGTCCTTGCAAAAGGCTTCCAGTTCTACAAGTTTCTTGGGCTGTCTTGCATGCACTGCTCTTTTGAGATCTATCCACAGATATTCAATGATGTTTAGGTCAGGGGACTGTGAGGGCCATGACAAAACCTTCAGCTTGTGCCTCTTGAGGTATTCTATTGTAGATTTTGAGGTGTGTTTTGGATCATTGTCTTATTGTAGGACTCATTCTCTTTTTAACTTCAACTTTTTTACAGATGGTGTGATGTTTGCTTCCAGAGTTTGCTGGTATTTATTTGAATCCGTTCTTCCCTCAACCAATGAAATGTGCCCTGTGCCACTGGCTGCAACACAACCTCAAAGCATGATCGATCCACCCCCATGCTTGGAGGGGTGTTCTTTTCCTGAAATTTGGTCGAGTTGGAGGGGTGTTCTTTTCCTGAAATTTGGCACCCTTTTTTCTCCAAACATACCTTTGCACATTCTGGCCAAAAAGTTCTATTTTGATTTCATCAGTCCACAGAACTTGTTTTCAAAATGCATCAGGCTTGCTTAGATGTTCATTTGCAAACTTCAGATGCTGAATTTTGTGGCTAGGATGCAGGAAAGGTTTTCTTTTGATGACTCTTCCATGAAGGTCATATTTGTTCAGGTGTTGCTGCATAGTAGAACAGTGCACCACCACTTCAGGGTCTGCTAAATCTTTCTGTAAGTCTTTTGCAGCCAAGCAGGGTTTTTTATTTGCCTTTCTAGTAATCCAATGAGCAGTTCTTCCAGAAAGTTTTCTTCATCTTCCAGACCTCACCTTGATCTTCACTGTTTCTGTTAACTGCCATTTCTTAATAACATTACAATCTGAGGAAACAGCTACCTGAAAACACTTTGCTATGTTCTTGTCACCTTCTCCTGCTTTGTGAGCATCAATTATTTTATTTTTCAGAATACTAGGGAGTTGCTTAGAGGATCCTATGGCTGTTGATTTTGGGGACAAGTTTGAGGAGTCAGAGAATTTATACAGCTTTGAAATCTGCATCATCTGACCTTCCCTAATGAAGAATTTGAACAAGCCACAGCTCAATAAGCTAATTAAGGTCTGGAACCTAGATAAAAGTTACCTGAGAACTCAAATGTATTGGGGTGCCCAAACTTTTGCATGGTGTTCCTTTTCTTTTTTCACTCTCCAATTGTACAGAACAAAAATAATACACAAATCTTGCAGAAAATGCTGAAAAGAAATGTGTCATCTTTACCTTTATGCCTTTTTGGTGATCAGTTCATCTTCTGCTCACTTAATTATTCACAGTAACAGACATTTTCAGTAAGGGTGCCCAAACTTTTGTATGCCACTGTATACTGTTCAATTTTTCAATCAAAGCTTAAGTAATTGCTGGCAATCACATCCAGATCACCTGTAAATGAAACACCAGGATTACTTTTGGCCCAAGGGGTTGGAAATTGTCAGCCCATGATTATCTCAAAAGGAGACAGTTTGGACTTTGAATTGGGAGTTATTCTAATTTTGCAAGGGATGGACAGTAGGTCAAGTTGGCCTCAGTAGCCTGAGTCTGTCAAAAAGCTCTGCCTAGTCTGTCATGAGACAAAGAAAAATGAGAAAACATTGAATAAATGGGTGATTCAGAAACATCTGGGCAAGGTTTGCCCTCTTTGGCCATCTGCTTAGCGACTTGGTCTGCTAAGTGGTCCCCACTGGCCTCAGTCAAGTCACCAGAGTCATGACCTTTGGTTTTGATGATGGACAATTATTTTGGGCAGGGAACATGCTTCCAAAACATCTGTGAGAAGAGAGGCATGTAATATGTTCGCCATCAGTGACCTTAAATAGAATACCCACACAGAAAAATTAAATCATTAGGTTTTGAACAAGAGCTGTCAACAAACACATGCATACCATGCTCAAAAGGAGTCTGAGACATCACACCTCAGTGAAGAGGTGGAGGTAATTTCATCGAGACAGTCATGTTCAAATCATGCTGGATCTGGGCTCAGCCTCCAGGAAGACAACAGGCAGTTTAACAAAAGAGCTGGGGTATTATCTGATGTGACAGGTTTTCTAGACAAGTTCTGTATGGCATACAGAATAGACTCATAACCAGAATGTCACTGAGCTGTCATATATTGTGTCTGAATATTGTTTAAAATTGAGTGTACCTGATGTGATGCATGTAAAATCAGAGGGTGAGACAGTACCAGTTTTTGAGCATCAGTCACCATGAGAGCAGAGGCTGCAACAACATATAAACATGAAGGCATGCTCTGGACCACTGGGTACAGGGTCTTTGATAGATAAGCAAAAGGATGATACCCTCCACCATGCTCTTGGGCCAGGACCCCTGCCACGGTCACTCTGTCTTCCAAGACATACAGGTGGAATGGCAGATTGTAGTCAGGCAGATCCAGTGCTGGAGCTGATGTGAGCGATTGTTTCTGATAATAGAATGAATGCATCATTTCAGAAGTCTGTACAATGCCATTGGGTTACTCTTTGAGGCAGGAATTTCTCAGGATCTGGTCATGATGAGAACAGTCTGGAATGTACTGACAGCAGTAGTTAATGAGTCCAAGAAAAGACAACATGGCAGTCTTATTCAAAGAAGGAGCCACTTTGAGTATCACAGATGAGAGACAACGCTCACCTTGAGAGATGTCAAAGCCAAGGTATTGTACTAACAGCTGACAAAACTGCTGCTTGGATCATGAGGCTTTAAATCCACCCTTAGCCAGAGAGCCTTGTTCACACTTGGACTTGTCCTCAGCTGATAACAGAATGTCATCTGCATATTGGAGCAATGTGCAGCTATTAGGGAGGGCCAGAGAATTCAGGGAGTCTTGAACAACAACAGAAAAGACCACGGGGGAGTTGATGAACCCTTGAGATAGGCGGGTCCATGTATATTGTTGTTACTTAAAAGTAAAGGCAAATATAGGTTGAGTCTCAACACTCATAGGGACACTGAAAAATGCACTGCAAAGATCAATGACAGTAAAGTGGGTATGTTGTGATAATGGTGACAAAATTGCAGGTTCAATGCCCTTCTCCTTTTCAGGGTACAGTGGATATTATTTACAGTACACAGGGACAGATGTTTTCAAACTGGCAGTGTATGGGGGTACCTGTACATGTCCAACCTCATTGGAGTGCGATGCCCAGAGACTTTGAGGCACCTGATTCAAAATCTGAGGAACAGAGACTTCAGTGCCTGTGTCTTCCCCCAGGTCAGACTCCGAGAAAACAGCAGAAGCAAAAGATAGGTTATCTGGTGTGCACAGGATAATACAACCTTGTCCTAAAGAAATACAACAATTGAGTTTAGTCAAAATATCATGGCCTAATAGATTAAAAGGGGAGCTAGGAATGACAACAAAGCAATGCATGAAACACAGTTTAGGATTATCTGGCATGGTCACAAGTAGGGGAAAAGTCTTAGGGCATCTAAGAGGAACCCCATTTATTTCCACACAGTTATTAGTGGCCACTGATACTGACCCATTGGAAGATTTCCCACTAAAATATGATCTAATGGTATCGCTGTCTACCATAAAGGGATAGGTGTTGCCATCTACACAAAGATTAATTATGGGCAATGTGCTGGAATCAGTAGCAAGAATCAGGGACAACATATTGGGGTTAGCGTCACCCTGTGGGCAGCCCTGTGTAAACTCCCAAGCAGTGGGATACTGGGGGGGGGGGGGGTGTGACCTGTGTGTGTTAGGGTTTTGCTGGGAATCGAACCCGGGTCGCTGGCGTAATGATCCAGCAAACCCCCACTAAGCCACCAGGGGAATGACACAAGTGCAGAGGCGTGAGGCAAAGGTAGAAAGTAGCAAAAAACAGTTTATTTACAATCCAGGGCAAAAAACAAAAAGTATAATCCAAAGGATCAGGAGCAAAAAAAACAAAAGGTATAATCCACAAATGAAAACAGAAGGGGCAAAATGCTCAGAAAATCCAAAAGGGTAGAAAAAATCCAAAGAAAACAAAATACCAAAAAACTCAAGCGCACAGGCAAGGTACATGGGACAGATTAAACTAGCACTAGACAGCATAGCATAAAGACTCCGTGACTAGGGACCACACAGAGGGAGTATAAATACACAAAATAAATTGAACACAGGTGACGATAATGAGGACTAGGCGGGGCACAAGGCACATGAAAACAAAAGGCACATGGTAGTCAAAACAAACACAGAACACAGAAGCAGTGGCGGCCTCTAGAGGCCAAAATGAACATGACAAGAAAAACATAACAGCGGCCTCTAGAGGCCAAGACAGTCCCCAGTCCTAACAGTATGTCTGAGTTTGATGTTTGTGGAGCAAGATTAGGCAGACTACAATGTGCAAAGTGAGCGTTACCTTTTCTCATGTCACTTTCCTTTTTCCAGCATTCATGTTCCCAGTGACCAATTCTGCCACAGTAGTGACATTGGCCAGGTTTAAGGTCGAACTTCGAGTCACCTGGGAAAATATGTCCATACTGTGGTATAGACTGATGTTTGACGCTCACCTGTTGGAGATTTGGACTTAATTACAGGGTCAAAGACACCTGTGGAATCCAAGTCTCAAGTCTTATGACCCACTTCCTCAATGCTCATGTCATTTAGGGCACTTGTGGTAGAAAGTTTCAAAACATGAGCATTTTTAGGAAGCAGATTATTCAAAAAACATTGTTATGAAAAGCATAGTGAAATGCCTACCATCCGCAGGATCAGAGGGCAGCCCTGCATGTTTGTTCCACACAGTTTTAAAGTGAGTAAAAAAGGCAGTGCAGGATTCATTCTGGTGTTGTTTAACACCTGTTACTTGAGAGAGATGAGATTGAAATTTATTCATCGAAACCTGGTGAACTGTTCAAACCTACTCAATGTGTTTTGCATCAGACCATGCAAAAAGGTACTCCCAATTGTCCTTGGACCCTGTGTAGGTTTGAGAGGCAGGTCATAGTAATCACTTAAAGCTCTCACCTCCTCCAGTAACATAGCATCAGTGACCTCCAGCCCCAAAATGCGTGTGAGAATACAACGGGAATCAGGACAAGTGAGTTGAGCATAACAAGTGTGAGAGTGCAATGAATCACAAACGGCATGGCCGTCTTTAGGGCTAGGAAATGCTTGGATAATAGCATTAACGTCAGCTAGCTGGGGAGGTGAAATATGGTAATCCTCTCCCATAACCACAAAAGACAAAGCTGGATTAGGTCATATATCATGTGGCTGTATTGGTTTGCAATATTTTTGGTGAGCAGTAGGTTTATCTCAAGAGTAATATGTAGCACTCCCTGCTTTTGCATGCGATAGAAGAAGAGAACCTAATGTACTTGATTTAAAGAAATATCTTACCTTCCACATGGAGATCCCAGACATAAGCCCCCAGAAAACTGTTCAGTTTTGATCTGTCCGTACCAAAGGAGGTTGAATTGAAAAAGTATGACCTAGGAATGTAGACCTCTGCCACTTAAGAGATTCTGCCTCATCGATCAATCCGGGAGCAAACAGTCACTGACACAGACACAGCTGCTCAGAGATGTTTCTCAGTTTATTGTAGGACAAACATGAGCATATATTCACATTCAAGAGGGTGTTGTACAGTGGTGCTTGAAAGTTTGTGAACCCTTTAGAATTTTCTATATTTCTGCATAAATATGACCTACCGGTAAAACATCATCAGATTTTCACACAAGTCCTAAAAGTAGATAAAGAGAACCCAGTTAAACAAATGAGACAAAAATATTGTACTTGGTCATTTATTTATTAAGAAAAATGATCCAATATTACATATCTGTGAGTGGCAAAAGTATGTGAACCTTTGTTTCAGTATCTGGTGTGATCCCCTTGTGCAACATTAACTGCAACTAAACGTTTCCGGTAACTGTTGATCAGTCCTGCACACCAGCTTGGAGGAATTTTAGCCCATTCTTCCGTACAGAACAGTTTCAAACTCTGGGATGTTGGTGGGTTTCCTCACATGAACTGCTCACTTCAGGTCCTTCCACAACATTTCAATTGGATTAAGGTCAGGAATTTGAGGTAGGGTTTACATTAGACTGTATCAGCGGATCATCAGATTAACATTTTTAAAATGATTAGTGTGCACACAGCAACACCAATACACGATTCGCGTGCACACAGCAACACCAATACACGGATACGCTCGGCTCCGCAGGCATCCTGCGCTCCAAATCACTCCGCCCTGAACAGCGAGTGCCCTCTGGAGGGTGCGCACTCCGGCCCTGCGCAGCTCACAGAGCGCGCAAGTGAAGTGCACGAGCCACGATTCGGGACTGAGCCGCTGTGTGTGTGATCCCAGTGCATATCACTTACCACTTGCAAATGGAAGGATGGCAAGCCTAAAGACAATCATAACTACACAATGGGCAGTATTTGCATCAGTATTTGCAGTATTTTCATACTTTTATACTCTTTAATGAAAGGTGACACAAGGCGGAAGTCCGCGCCGTTTTTCAGCAGTCGCGTCACATGACCAACGCCAGCAAATCAGGAAGGTGGATGTCACAGTGACGTTGTCCAATGACGACGCCAGCTAGAGCTCAGCACAGCGTATCCGCATATTCTCAATGTTTACACAGCACCGGACCAGACACGATCTAGATTGAATACGTGGACCCTGGCGGATTCCCGTTTCCCGGCGTTTCCAGGCGGTTTAATGTAAATGGACAGTGCATCTGCGAAGAAAATGAGACAGGTACGGTCTAATGTAAACTTGGCCTGACTTGGCCATTCCAAAACATTAACGTCATTCTTCTTTAACCATTCTTTGGTAGAACGACTTGTGTGCTTAGGGTCGTTGTCTTGCTGCATGACCCACCTTCTCTTGAGATTCAGTTCATGGACAGATGTCCTGACATTTTCCTTTAGAATTCGCTGGTATAATTCAGAATTCATTGTTCCATCAATGACGGCAAGCCATCCTGGCCCAGATGCAGCAAAACAGGCCTAAACCATGATACTACCACCACCATGTTTCACAGATGGGATAAGGTTCTTATGCTGGAATGCAGTGTTTTCCTTTCTCCAAACATAATGCTTCTCATTTAAACCAAAAAGTTCTATTTTGGTCTCATCCATCCACAAAACATTTTTCCACGTGACCAAGTCATGTGATGCTGCCATTTTGGACGGCACGGCTCAAATCAGTTTGAATGCGAGGAAGGCGACAAACGAAAAACATAAAAGAAAAAGGAGCAAGATGCAGAAAACACCTTCACTATCCAGCGACGTAGGGCATTTACAGGGCGAGCAGAGGGAGAGGTATTTGCAAAAATTGAGGTTAGCAGGCTTAGAGAATGACGTTTACCTGCTTCCACCAGGATTGTTCACTGACCCATCGCCATACACAGGTTTGGACGATTAGAATAGAATATTGAATAGAATATTATTTTCCTTTTGATGAATAAAGTTTATAAATACTACTTATATCATGTCATAGCCAGAGCGCGCTAGCGAGCTCCGGCACCCGGGCGCGTTAGCGAGCTCCGGCGCCCGGGCGCGCCAGCGAGCTCCCCGGCGCACCAGCGAGCTCCCCCGAGCACGCCTGCGAGCTCCCCTGAGCGTGCCAGCGAGCTCCCCCGGCGTGCCAGCGAGCCCCCCCGGCGCCCCAGCGAGCTCCCCTGACACCTGAGCGAGCTCCCCCGGCGCCCGAGCACGCTAGCGAGCTCCCCCGAGCGCGCTAGCGAGCTCCCCCGGCATGCCAGCGAGCTCCCCCGGCGCGCCAGCGAGCTCCGGCGCCCGAGCGTGCCAGCGAGCTCCGGCGCCCGAGCGCGCTAGCGAGCTCCGGCTATGACATGATATAAGTAATATTTATAAACTTTATTCATCAAAAGGAAAATAATACATGACAAACAGGAGAACAAAATGTCTGCTACATGCAACCCTAGACAAATTAACACTGCCTTGTTTCACTGCTCAGATGGGTTAACAAACACTGACCCATTTACTTTTTGCTATATATTTTATCAAAATTGCGTTGACTGATAAACTAACCTGAAATTAAATGATCACTGCAAAGTCTGGAGTACTCTGTTGGCTCCCAATCCTGTCTCTTCACAGCTGCAATCCATTTGACCCTCTTGTCTGGGTCAGTAGGAAACCGGTAAAAGGAGAGTCCTGCACGCTGTCCCTGTCTGTTGTGGCAGCCCACAGCACAACAAGCAAACACCATGGTTATTTATAGAGTGCTTACTGACAAATTAATCTATTCTAGGTGTCTGTAACATGTTTTTTTTCCAAGCTGGTTCTCCCTCTCTGTCTGCAGCGTTAGTATGTAGCTTGCTGTCCAAAATGGCGGACACCAGGGCGTCATGTGACCCTGTGATGTCAGGTGAAATACCTCAATAGCCTTCTGGCTTGTCCACGTGATCTTTAGCAAACTACAAGCAGCAATGTTCTTTTTGGAGAGCAGTGGCTTTCTCCTTGCAGCCCTGCCATGCACATCATTGTTGTTCAGTGTTCTCCTGATGGTGGACTCATGAACATTAACATTAGCCAATGTGAAAGAGGCCTTCGGTTGCTTAGGAGTTACCCTGGGGTCCTTTGTGACCTCACTGACTATTACACACCTTGCTCTTGGAGTGATCTTTGTTGGTCAACCACTCCTAGGGAGGGTAACAATGGTCTTGAATTTCCTCCATTTGTACACAATCTGTCTGACTGTGGATTGGTGGAGTCCAAACTCTTTTGAGATGGTTTTGTAACCTTTTCCAGCATGATGAGCATCAACAATGCTTTTTCTGAGGTCCTCAGAAATCTCCTTTGTTCGTGCCATGATACACTTCCGCAAACGTGTTGTGAAGATCAAACTTTGATAGATCCCTGTTCTTTAAATAAAACAGGGTGCCCACTCACACCTGATTGTCATCCCATTGATTGAAAACACCTGACTCTAATTTCACTTTCAAATTAACTGCTAATCCTAGAGGGTCACATACTTTTGCCACTCACAGCTATGTAATATTGGCTCATTTTCCTCAATAAATAAATTACCAAGTATAATATTTTGTCTCATTTGTTTAACTGGGTTCTCTTTATCTACTTTTAAGACTTGTGTGAAAATCTGATGTTTTAGTCATATTTATGCAGAAATATAGAAAATTCTAAAGGGCTCACAAACTTTCAAGCACCACTGTATGTTTCAAACTGTGGCCTTAATGAGAGGCAGGAAAGGTCAGACAAGTGGTGTTTCCCTGTCAACAGTGTCTGCTTTTTCCTCTGCTCTTTTTTCCTTGCTGCATCCATCACTCTCTTTTTTTACTCTCATCTTTTTTCTTTTTTTTAACCTCAGTGCACCATTATGTAATAGATTTTATCGGTCTGTCTCTGTAGCTCACATTCCCCTGAGCACAGTGATGAGGGCATCAACCACTGAGCTGGAAAATGGCTTAATTATAGCTGGTGTTTAAGATGGAGAAAGGAGACATGTGTTAACCCAGAGATATGTCTCTTTGCATGCATGCCCCCCAGTCGTGCTCTCCCAGGTACTCAGGTCCACTTTGCTGCTTCCTTAATATGTAATTTCTGGCTGTCTCTTCAACTTTCTAAAACTCAGGAAAAATTATGTCCATAACTTAAGGCCACAAATTAATAATAATAAAAAATATATATCCCCGCTAATATAAGTTATACACTTTGACATTTTGCACCTTATTATGGCTTTTTGCAACAACAACAAAAAAATCTTTACAAGCGGATTAACTTCAATGAAACTGTTCTCACAAACTCCACTTATAAACTCAAGTATAGACTATCATGCTAATGAGCTCACAAAAAAGGGTACTGGAAACAGCACACTAGTTATGTGATGAATTCTAATGATTTTTGATGTTATCTATGACTTAATTGCTTGAGTTGGAATTCAGATCTAAGTAAATGCCAGAGATCTGGGGACAAGTGAATGGACAGACAGAAAAAAAAGAGACAGACTGGTAATCTCGTGGAAACGCTCTCAAGCAAAAATTATTCAAAGTCAAAGAGGTTGGTGAAAAGTTTAGACCTTTATTAAATCAATTAATAAAAGCCATACAGGCTGCAGAATGAACTGGTTCCAAATCTCAAATCATCCATTTTTTTAGTATTCCACTAATGCCAGACTTACAGTATACAGTTCCTTGCAAAAGTATTCATCCCCCTTGGTGTTTTTCCTGTTTTGTTGCATTACAAGCTGGAATTAAAATGGATTTTTCGGGGGTTAGCACCATTTGATTTACACAACATGCCGACCACTTTAAAGGTGCAAACTGATTTTTTTATTGTGACACAAATAATAATTAAGATGAAAAAGCAGAAATCTGGAGTGTGCATAAGTATTCACTCCCTTTCATATGAAACCCCTAAATAAGAGCTGCTCCAACCAATTCACTTTATAAATCACATAATTAGTTGATTAAGATCCACCTGTGTGAAATCAAAGTGTCACATGATCTGTCACATGATGTCTTTATAAATCAACCTGTTCTGGAAGGACCCTGACTCTGCTACACTACTAAGCAAGCAACATGAAAACCAAGGAGCATTCCAAACAGGTCAGAGACAAAGTTGTGGAGAAGTATAGATCAGGGTTGGGTCATAAAAAATATCCCAAACTTTGAATATCTCACAGAGCACCATTAAATCTATTATAGCAAAATGGAAAGAATATGGCACCACTACAAATCTGACAAGCGAAGGCCATCCACCAAAACTCACAGACTGGGCAAGGAGGGCATTAATCAGAGATGTAACAAAGACACCAATGATAAAGCTGAGGAAGCTGCAAAGATCCACAGTGGAGATGAGAGTATTTGTCCATAGGACCACTTAAAGCCATACATTCCACAGAGTGGGGCTTTATGAACAGTGGCCAGAAAAAAAGTCATTGCTTAAAAAATCACGTTTGGAGTTTGCCCAACAGCATGTGGCAGACTCCCCAAACACATGGAAGAAGATGCTCTGGTCAAATGAGACAAAAATTGAACTTTTTGGCCATCATGGGAAATGCCATGCGTGGCACAAACCCAACACTCTGAGAACACCATCCCTACAATGAAGCATGGTGGTGGCAGCAGCATGCCGTGGGGATGTTTTTCATCTGCAGGGACATGAAAGCTGGTCAGGACTGAAGGAAAGATGGATGGCACTAAATATAGGGCAATTCTGAAGGAAAACCTGTTTGAGTCAGCCAGAGGTTTGAGACTGGGATGAAGGTTCACAGTCTAGCAGGACAATGACCCTAAACATACTGCTAAAGCTACACTGGAGTGGTTTAAAGGGAAACATTTAAATATCTTGAAATGGCCTAGTCAAAGCCCAGACCTCAATCCAATTGAGAATCTGTGGCATAATTTGAAGATTGCTGTACACCAACGCAACCCATCTAACTTGAAGGAGTTGGAGCAGTTTTGCCTTGAGGAATGGGCAAAAATCCCAGTGGCTAGATGTGCTAAGCCAGTGGTTCTCAAACTTTTTTCACCAAGTACCACCTCAGAAAATACTTGGCTCTCCAAGTACCACCATAATGACCAACATTAAAATACAGTCGCATAGTAGGTCTAAGTATTCATTAAAAACAAGGCGGAGGTTTTATTTAACAAGTATATTTAATATTGTTGGCCACTGTAACATTACGCACAGTACTTTGAACAGTAACACTGTGTTTAAATATAGGAAAATAAAACACTGTCCTTAAATAATGAATCAAATAAAATTAATTGCACATAAAAGTAAAATAAACATTGTACTAAAATAAATCAAGCTGTATGGCAAAATATCTACTGTTCTTAATGCGCTCAATCAGTGTCTTTTTAACATCGTCAGCCATGTCGTTTATTCTCCTTGACATGGTGTCATTTGAAAGCGGCACCAAGTTTAACTCTCTGGCAGCTTTCTCTCCACACATGATATGTGTCATCTCTTTGGCTAATGGTAAACACAGCAGTTCCCCGATTGTGTGCGGCTTACCGGCTCTGGCAATCAGGAGGCTGGCACGATATGAAGCTTCCTGTGCTTTGGCTACGGGTGTACGATAGGACAGAATGGTGGACTTGGACTGCTTCAGTTCATCACGTTTTCGTAAGAAAAATCCATTGGTTTGTCCTTTAGTGCTGTGTGTTTGGTTGTAAGATGCCGTTTGAGATGCGATGGTTTCATGGACTCATTGCTCAGAACGTCGCCGCATACAACACACTGCGGCCTGGGCAGCTCCTCTGTCCCGCTCCAAATGAATCCCAGTTTTATGTATTTTTCATCATACTTCCTCCTTACTGGTTTCTGCCATTTGCTAGCAGTTCTGGGGCTGGTTTTGCCACTGTCGTTAGCATCCGTGCTCGGCTCACGCACGTCCTCTTCATTTCTCCCTCTCTCCTGATCCACGCTCCCATTCATGGATTTAAGCCACAACAGTAATTTTGTCGTACTCGTCATAATTAGCAAAGCCTTTTCCCACCTTTTCCCATCACAGCCTTGTCTACCAATGGCGGATAACCGTCTGTCAGCGGAACCGGCGGGAATGCATACGTATGCTACGTATGGCTACCCAGAAGCACTTGCAAACTTTTTTAAATTATTAACTTAATTTGTATTTCCTTTCATTTTCTTGTCATCGGTTGATAAGATATTTTCATCCATTCGGATATTATGGATAGTATTTCACTTTTTTTTTAATTTATATTTAATTAAGTGATTCTTTGGCGTACCACTAGAATGGAGCCCGCATACCACTAGTGGTACGCATACCACAGTTTGAGAATCTCTGTGCTAAGCTAATGGAGACATACCCCAAGTGACTTGCAGCTGTAATTGTAGCAAAAGGTGGCTCTATAAAGTATTGACTTTTTTTTGGGGGGGGGGTCTGTGTGTGAATACTTATGCTCACTCCAGATTTCTGTTTTTTCATCTTAATTATTATTTGTGTCACAATAATAATTAAAAAATGTGCACCTTTAAAGTGGTAGGCATGTTGTGTAAATTAAATAGTGCTAACACCCCCCCCCCCCCCCAAAAAAAAAAAAAAATTCCAGCTTGTAAAGCAACAAAACAGGACAAACACCAAAGGGGATGAATACTTTTGCAAGGCACTGTATAAGCATACATTTCCACTTCTCTCTTCAATCACTTCTACAGGAAGGGACAGAGCAGGCTATACTTCCTTAGGAGGCTGTGGTCCTTTAACATCTGCAGGAAACTCCTGTGTATGTTCTATCAGTCTGTGGTCGCCAGTGTCCTGTTTTACACCGTGGTGTGCTGGGAGGGCAGCACATCCAAGAAGGACACATCCAGGCTGGACAAACTGATCAGGCGGGCTGGCTCTGTGGTCGGCATGAAGCTGGACTCTCTGGTGACGGTGGCAGAGAAGAGGTCTATGGACAAACTGTTGAACATCATGGACGATGCCAGTCACCCTCTGCACACTGTCACCAGCAACCAGAGGAGCCTGTTCAGTGACAGAATGCTCCTTCCCAAGTGCAGGATGAACAGACTCAAAAACTCCTTTGTTCCTCATGCCATCAGACTGTACAACTCCTCTCTAGGGGGGCGGAGGGGTGACAGGAGGACAGAGGACAGGAAGGAGCAGTAGCCTAGCCTAACAATAAGCAATACCAGACAATGTGCAATATAATGTGCAATATAAAGTGCAATATCTCTCCTGCCACTGCCCCCCTTTTTTTCTTCTTCTTTCCTTCCTTCCCCCCTCTCTCCCCTTCCTCTCTTCCCCATATCTTATTCTTTTTATATTTGTATATGTAAATACTTAATTTATTTTAATTTATCTAGAAGTTTTCCTCTATTTCTTTTCTCTGTTTATCTGTAATGATGCTGCTGGAATCTTAATTTCCCTGAGGGAACCCTCCCAAAGGGATCAATAAAGTTTTATCTAATCTAATCTAATCTAATCTAATCTAATCTAATCTAATCTAATCTAATCTAATCTAATCTAATCAATATCCCCAAACTGAATTGCACTGTTCTTAATTCAAGGACAGACTTCCCTGATTATTCTTAATATTAAAACTAACCAATATGTATCCAAACAAGGCTTTTCAGGTCATTCCAATAATATACATCCAAATAAGTCTTGGTTCTTGTTTAAGGTTATTTCTAGTTCAACACATGCTTCAGGGTTCTATTAACAGTATAAAGCTTTGACAAATCTATTTGTAATATCAACTTCATTAACTCTTTACTGAAAATCAACATGACTGGCTTTGAATCAAAATACAATCATAAACCAAATTATTGCTTATATGATGACATCAATGTCAGCCCTGTGATGACCTGGCGACTTGTCCAGGGTGTACCCCGCCTTTTGCCCGTAGTCAGCTGGGATAGGCTCCAGCTTGCCTGCGACCCTGTAGAAGGATAAAGCGGCTAGAGATAATGAGATGAGATGAGATGATGACATCAAGGCATGTGTGCATGGTTACATATGTGTGTGGTTATATTAAGGATATAAAATCACCACATTAACTCACCAGACATACAAGCAGATAAAGAGTGATAAACACACAGACAGATCGAGAACAAGTAAACATGGACAGTTGAATGGACAGACAGGATGATGGGTAAATGTACAGACAGACTAAAGGACAGGTGAATGGAAAGACACATGGATGGATGGATGGATGGATGGATGGATGGATGGATGGACAGATACAGATGCACACATACATTGTTTTTTAAACATTGTTTGAATAATGCCAGTGTTCCTGCTGCCTAACCCCCCCATAGGTGACAGTATCTGGAGACCAGAGAGCAGCCTTTGACATCATGGAGAGGCAAAGTTTTTGGTGTAGTGATTAACAACCAGCCAATCAGCATCACATCGCAAAATGTTACACTGATCAGTAAAATGGAACCATCTCTGAGTCAATCAGGTGTGAGCTCTTATGTACTGTAGTTTCAATGCACTTTAACAGAAATTTTAAATGACCACAAAACCACCATGGAAACAGCAGCAATATGACAAAATGGGGAGTGGGAATATGCACATTGCAACCATTTGTGCTGTCAAAGCATGTAAATGCAACCTTGGGCTGAAATATTTTAAAATGATTCCAGATAGCTGAGATAAGTCAGAGACATTTGTCAGAGAGGATTTAGCTGGGGGGGCAAAAAAAAAAAAGTTCTACGAATTGCAGCTACAGTGTGCGAAACCCACAGTGTCTTGCAAAAGTATTCATCCTCCTTGGTGTTTGTCTTATTTTGTTGCATTACAAGCTGGAATTACAGTGGATTTTTGGGGGGTTAGCACCATTTGATTGACACAACATGCCTACCACTTTGAAGGTGCTATATATACACAGTATATATTTTTAAATTGTGACACAAACAATAATTAAGATGAAAAAACAGAAATCTGGATTCTGCATAAGTATTCCCCCCAAAGTCAATACTTTGTAGAGACACCTTTTGCTACTATTACAGCTGCAAGTATCTTGGGGTATGTCTCTATTAGCTTAGCACATCTAGCCACTAGGATTTTTGCCCATTCCTCAAGGCAAAACTGCTCCAACTCCTTCAAGTTAGATGGATTGCAGTGGTGTACAGCAATCTTCAAATTATGCCACAGATTCTCAATTGGAGTGAGGTCTGTGTTTTGACTAAGCCATTCCAAGACATTTAAATGTTTCCCTTTAAACCACTCCAGTGTCACTTTAGCAGTATGTTTAGGGTCATTGTCCTGCTAGACTGTGAACCTTTGTCCCAGTCTCAAACCTCTGGCTGACTCAAACAGGTTTTCCTCCAGAATTGCCCTATATTTAGTGCCATCCATCTTTCCTTCAGTCCTGACCAGCTTTCCTGAAAAAAACAGAAATCTGGAGTGTGCATAAGTATTCACACACAGACACCCCCCCCCCCCCCAAAAAAAAAGTCAATACTTTATAGAGCCACCTTTTACCAGCTGCAAGTCACTTGGGGTATGTCTCCATTAGCTTAGCACATCTAGCCACTGGGATTTTTGCCCATTCCTCAAGGCAAAACTGCTCCAACTCCTTCAAGTTAGATGGGTTGCGTTGGTGTACAGCGATCTTCAAATTATGCCACAGATTCTCAATTGGATTGAGGTCTGGGCTTTGACTAGGCCATTCCAAGATATTTAAATGTTTCCCTTTAAACCACTCTAGTGTAGCTTTAGCAGTATGTTTAGGGTCACTGTCCTGCTGGAATGTGAACCTTGTGAAGGAAATTTAGTGAATGAACATTCCTGTTCTCTGTGTTTCTGTGTGTTGAGCTCAAGTGGCCTAGTGTACTGAGAAAAGTTGTTTTCCCACATGCTGTAATCGCCTTTCTGTGCCCTTGGCTGGTGATAAGCAGGGTGTCTGGGTTCTCCCTAACCACGCATTCACCTGCACATCCCAGAGCACACCAGGTGCATGCTTTAACAAAGCTTCATAGAAAGTCTTGAGCCAATCACGTACAGACGCCAGCAGTAAGCGAATGCCTTTAGAGTATAATAGATAACAGCCACTAAGACACAACTCAGAGTGCGTACTTTCAGCATCATCCGAAGTGGTGTCCTCTTCTTCTTATTATTATTATTATTATTTTCCCTTTCCTATTTTATATCTCTGTTTTATATAATCTACTATAATAAATAACTGAAAAGACAACTGCTAAGCATTCTGAAGTGTTTATTAGAAGTTTCCTTTACAACCTTCATCCCAGTCTCAAACCTCTGGCTAACTCAAACAGGTTTTCCTCCAGAGTTGCTCTGTATTTAGTGCAATCCATCTTTCCTTTGATCCTGACCAGCTTTCCTGTCCCTGCAGATGAAAAACATCCCCACAGCATGCTGCTGCCACCACCATGCCTCACTGTAGGAATGGTGTTCTCATGGTCATGGGAAGTATTGGGTTTGCACCACACATGGCATTTCCCATTGTCTCATCGATGGCGGCGTGAACGGACGCAGTGGCCCCTCTCTTTCCGCGTTTAGTGTCTAAAAGTGTGTGTTATAGTGCATGTCTGTGTGCTTTATGTCTATGCACGTGTGTGAGTAGTGCACCGACGACGTCACTCACAAGATATCGTCACCACTGCCTTCTGGCTATAGGAAACAAGAACAAACATCTCGTCTTGGACCAGAAAATCACAGAGGAACTTCGAGGCCTGGGTCTTCTTTGCCGGACTACTACATCACTGGACTCACCTGCTGTGTCTCACCTAGAGAGGAGGTGCCAGAAGCGGTGTGAGAAGAAACAGAAGCATGGCAAGTGCAGAGGCATCCAGGTTAGGCTAGCTGCTAGACCACACAGACCTGCGATACCATCCCTCATTCTGGCCAATGTATGCTCACTAGGCAACAAAATAGACTCCATAGAACTCATGAGAGCTGCACTACATGATGTGGAAGACTGCTGTGTTTTCATCTTTATGGAATCCTGGCTGAATGACAACATCCTGGACTCCTCTATCCAGTTAGCTGGGCTAACATGCTACCATACCGACTGAGCCTTTACGGAAGGAGGCAAGACCTGCTGCGGGGGACTGTGTGTTTACATCAGCGATGCTTGGTGCCGGAATGCTACTGTTGTGCACAAACACTGTTCTCCACTGCCGGAGTTTATCATCATCAAGTGCCGACCCTTCTACCTACTGAGGGAGCTTACATTGATCCTGCTTGTTGCGGTTTACATCCCTCCCACCACCAACACCAACATTAGGAGTGAGGCACTCAATGAACTCTACCAGGTCATCAGTGAACAACAGACAGCGCACCCAGATGGATTCCTCATCACAGCAGGAGACTTCAATCGTGCAGATTTAAAGGTTTTACTGCCCAATCTACATCAATGTGGACTTTCCAACAAGAGGAGACAACTTACTGGACTTGGTGTACACAACCCACAAAGGACCTTACAAGACCTCCCCCTCTCCCACCTGGGTCTCTCTGATTACATCACCATCATGCTGAAACCTGCATATAGACCCAGAGTGAGAGCCATCAGACCAACACAAAAGCAGGTACATGTGTGGCCAGAGGGGGCCTCCCATGCTTTGAAGGACTGTTTCACACTACACACTGGGACATTTTCAAAGAAGCAGCCACTTACAATGACCACATAGACATAGAGGAATACACAGAGGCTGTCACAGCATACATCGCAAAATGCACTGATGATGTCACTCACTGTAAAACCATCACTGTTTGTGCTAACCAGAAGCCTTGGCTGATAGGAGAGGTTCACAGGCTCCTGAGGGCTCAGGATGCAGCCTTTAGGGCCAGTGACACTGCAGGACTAGCAACAGCCAGAGCCAGCCTGTCCCGCGGCATCAGGGAGACAAAATGTCAGTACAGAAAAAAAAAATTATTTGGACACTTCAGCAACACCAGAGATACACAGTCTCTCTGGCATGGCATCCAAACCCTCACAAACTACAAACCACCACCATGGACCTGTGAGGGTGACAACACATTGCTAAATTGCCTTAATGACTTCTTTGGACGCTTTGAAACACAAGACAATACACCAGCACAGAAGACCATTCCTCCCCTGGACAAGTAGGCCATATGTCTGGCTCCAGTCAGTGTGGAAAGGACCCTCTCCAGGATTAACCCACGTAAGGCAGCTGGACCAGACAACATATCTGTTTGTATTTTGAAGGACTGTGCCATGCAGCTCAAGGATGTCCTCACTGACATCTTTAACATCTCCCTGAACCAAGCTGTTGTCCCCATGTGTTTCAAAGCCACAACCATAATACCAGTGCCAAAGAAGCCCCTCCCATCCAGCTATAATGACTATCGGCCCGTAGCACTGACTTCTATCGTCATGAAGTGCTTTGAGCGGCTGGTCATGCAGAACATCAAGTCCATCCTCCCTCCCTCCGATGACCTGTTCCAGTTTGCATATAGGTCAAACAGGTCCACAGAGGATGCTATCTCCACTGCTCTCCACCCAGCCCTCACTCACCTGGACTCAAAGAACACCTACAGTATGTGCGAATGCTGTTCTTGGATTACAATTCTGCATTCAACACAATCATTCCCCAGCAGCTAATACAAAAACTCAGACATTTGGGACTCAACACCTCTCTCTGTAACTGGGTGTTGGACTTTCTTACAGGGAGGCCACAGAACGTGTGGGTCAGCAGTAACACCCCCAGGACCATCATGCTGAGCACAGGGGCCCCACAAGGGTGTGTGCTCAGCCCACTGCTCTTCACCCTGCTGACCCATGACTGTGTACCAACCTACAGCATCAACCATATCATCAAGTTTGCAGACAATATGACTGTGGTAGGCCTCATCACTAATAACAATGAAGCCAACTACAGGAATGAGGTGAGCCAATTGATCCAGTGAAGCAAAGACAGCAATCTTTTCCTGAACTTGGGGAAGACCAAAAAGATTGTGGTCAACTTCAGGAGAGGTACCTCACAGCATCCCCCTCTGACCATCGATGGTGCTGCAGTGGAGAGGGTGAGCAGCACCAAATTTCTGGGGGTGCACATCGCTGAGGACCTCTCCTGGTCCAAGAACACTGCATCACTGGCCAAGAAGGCTCAAACTCACCTCTACTTTCTCTGCAAACTGAGGAGAGCATGAGTCCCACCCCCCATCATGTGCTGATTCTACAGGGGCACCACTGGGAGTGTCCTCACTGGCTGCATTACTGCATGGTATGGAGGCTGCAATGCCTCCTGCCAGAAGACTCTGCAATGTGTAGTGAACACGGCCAGTAAGATTACTGGTACCCCTCAGCCCTCCCTTATGGACATTTACCACTCCTGCCTCACCCACAGAGCCATCAGCACCGCTAGTGACACCTCCCACCCTTTACACTAACTCTTCAGCCTCCTGCCCTCAGGGAAAAGGTACCAGAGCCTCTCGGCCTGCTCCACAAGACTGATGAACAGCTTCATTCACCAGGCTGTCAAGATGCTGAACTCTGTCCACTACCTACCCCCTGCCCTTGGACTGTAACACATTAATTTATACAAGAACTGTATCTCAGCTGTTTGCACATCACACCACAATCATTTGCATCATTGTTGTACCTGCTGCTATTGGTCATTTGCACTACTGTCCATGTACACCTCATAAGCTGCTCTTCTAAGCACCTTCTCCATTACGGTTATTGTATTGTATTTGCACTACTGTTATTTTGTATATTGCTTGACTTTAGAGTGTATTTTTACCTATATTATCTATTTTTAAAAATATTTTTACTTGATTGTATAAGTAAGGTGAGAGAGAAACTGCATTTCAATTCTCCTATATTTCCTGGATATATAGTGAATTGACAATAAAAATCTTTGAATCTTGAATCTTTGAATCTTGAATGATGGCCAAAATATTCAATTTTAGTCTCATCTGACCAGAGAATCTTCTTCAATATGTTTGGGGAGTCTGCCATATGCTGTTGGACAAACTCCAAATGTGTTTGCATCAAAAAAAAAAAGAAATGATGTTTTTCTGGCCACTCTTCCATAAAACCCTGCTCTGTGGAATGTATGGCATTAAAGTGGTCCTATGGACAAATTCTCCCATCTCCACTGTGGATCTTTGCAGCTCCTTCAGTGTTCTCTTTGGTGTCTTTGTTGCATCTCTGATTAATGTCCTCCTTGCCTAGTCTGTGAGTTTTGGTGGGTGGCTTTCTCCTGTCAGGTTTGTAGTGATGCCATATTCTTTCCATTTTGCTGTAATGGATTTAATGGTGCTCTGTGGGATATTTAAAGTTTTGGATATTTTTTAGCAACTCAACCCTGATCTTTTTCTTTTTTTTTAAATTATTATTATTATTTTTTTAAATTCAAGATTGTGGCATGCACGGATACAGCGGCCCCGAGCTCCCCATGCAGAAGCAATGTATGTTTGTTAGTTTACTTCTAGTTACAGTGGGCCACTGTTTATCATCACAGCAGGATCATGTAATTTACAGTCCAGTGGAAATTCAGAATATTGGCTTAAAAAGCTTCATTCCACCACCACCTCCTAACATCCCAGAGGAGCTACTCAACACATCAGTGCCTACCTGCATTGGCGGAGCTACAGGGGTGGCTGGGGGGGCACTAGCCTCCCCTGGAATCTGATTGGCTACCCCAGGTGCCCCCCCCAGATGATTGACATGTTACGGCACCGCACGAGAAAAGCCAGTTGCATTGAAGTCTGTGACTGCTAGGTTCCTCCTGTACAGTAGATGGCGCAATGCAAGCTACCACAAGGCGTTGCAATCCAATTTACAATAGAAGACATGGGAAAGAAGAAAAAGAAGAAGAAGGAACCATTGAACAGAAAAGGCAGCTGCTCCTCAGCGAGATGGATTTTAAGACTGACCTATATCGGTGAGTACACGACCACAGTTTATCCCAAAATAAGTTAGATGAAGCTAGATGCCTTCTGCATGTTCTTAATAAACAGTGGCATCTTTTGCGTCATTTGTAGAGGCTAGCCGCTAGCCACGGATTACAGCTTCTCTGCCTTAAAGCTAATAAAAACACATCTCAGGACAGCAATGGTCGATGACCGGTTAAATCATCTGGGTATTCTAAGGGTTGAGTCCAGGAGGGCACGTGCCCTTAACATGGATGACTTTGTCAGTTATTTTGCCAATTCTCATCACAATAGAAGAATTATGCTTTTTTGAAGCTAAGATGGGTATTGTTAGTCTTTGGTTATGACCAAGCTCTGCACTGTGTCCTGCTTACCTGTGTAGTACGTTCTACTTAGTTAAATCTTGGTGGTCTTCATATGTCATGTCAAATTGGTAATTGGCAATTTATTTATTTATTTTTTTGTGAAAAGTTGATGGTTTGATGGACTACTGGCTGTGTGAACAACTGACTATATGTGCCTGTGTGTGTGAGTAACTGTGTGACTGTGTAACTGACTCAGTGTGTCAGTAACTGTGTGACTTGAGTTACTATGTGCATTTTAGTTCCAGTCAATGGTGTCAGGGTGTTGGTAAATGCACCGTATTCATTTTGTACATTAATAAACTACAAATTACTCAAAATTACATCTGTGTGCTTAATACGTAGCTACTTAAACATGGTTGTAAATTGAAAGTATTGTTTATAAGTTTATTTATTTAAGAAGGATCAATGTGTATTAATTAACATGTAAATGCACTAGAAATAATCACTGACTAGTTTTCTTTCATCTGTAGTCCCTGGAATTTTAATGTTGAAAGAAAGAAAGGTGTGTATGTATATATAACAAAAAGACAAAAATAATTAGAAGTCATGACATGGCCAAGAACACAAGACAAGAACAGGTGCAACACCATGTAAGAATAAATAATAATAATAACAATAATGCATAATTTAAACACATAAGATAAAAAAACAGATATACAGCACATAATCGCTAACATGAATCGTGAGTGCTCGTGCATATTTGTGTGTGTAGTAGTAGGAACCATTGACCCCCCTGAAATAGTCCTGGCCACCCCCTTGCCCCCCCAAGGAAAAAAGTCTAGTTCCGCCACTGCCTACCTGGATTACCACCCAACAGAGAGGTGGCACAGGTGGAGACGGAACCGGAAACAGAAGCGGGGTAAGAGAGCTAGCATTCATGTTAGGCTAAAGAACTCCCCAAATAAACCTTCTCTACCCAGCTTGTTCATCATGAACACTCAGTCCATAGTGAACAAGATAGACGAGCTGAGGCTGAGGATTTCATCATAAAAGATGAACACCTGCACTTCACTTTTCACAGAAACTTGGCTAAATGCTAACATCCCTGACTCAGCTATTGAGCTATCTGGCTGGACTGTTTACCGGGTGGACCAGACTGCTGAATCCAGAAAGGATAAAGGTGGCGGCATGTGCATTTATGTGAGTAATTCCTGGTGCACTTCCACAGTCATTACTGAACAATAGTGCTTACCAGACCTTGAATTTATCATACTGAGGTAGAGACATTTCCATCTACCAAGGGAATTTACTACAGTGTTTCTCACTGGTGTTTACATGCCCCCTCATGCTAATGTTAAGTTAGCACTTGCTAAGTTGCATGATGCTAGACTGCAAAACACCCATCTAGATGCGTGTTCATTATTGCTGGTGGCTTTAATCATGCCAACCTCAAAATTGTGCTCCCCAAATTTTACTAGTTTGTTGATTTTCCAACCAGAAGAGATAGCACATGGGACCACATATTCTGTAATGCAACAAAAGCATACAAAGCATCCCGCTCCCCCCACCTCAGATGTTTTGACCACGTTTCTTTGTTCTTGACAAACAAGGACAGTAGCCACCACCACACCATGCCAACCCTGAAGGAAGCCCCACCAAAAGCACTGGTGCTTACCTCACATGAGGTGAGACAGACCCTCAGCTACTTCAACCCTAATAAAGTAGCTGGACCTGATGGCATGCCAGGATGGGTGCTGAAACACTGCACAAGTCAACTGACTGCAGTCTCCACCAGCCTGTTTAAAATCTCCCTAGAACAGGCAATGGTCGCCACCTGCCTCAAGTCCACCACTATTATCCCTGCCCCAAAACAGTCAGTGGTCAGGACCCTGAATGACTATCGCCCAGTGGCCCTGACCCCACATTTGTCATGAAGTGCTTTGAGTGGATGGTCCAAGCACACATCAAAAACAACATCCCCCCCCCGGACCAACACCAATTTACCTACAGGTCAAACAGGTCAATGGAGGATGCCATTTCATTGGCCCTTCACACTGCCTTGCAACACCTGGAGGGGCGGGACAGTTAAGTGTGAATGCTGTTCATTGACTACAGCTCTGCCTTTAACACCATCTCCCCCCCCCCATTAAACTGGCCATCAAACTGAATAACCTTGGACTGAGCACACACCTACAGTGGTGCTTAAAAGTTTGTGAACCCTTTAGAATTTTCTATATTTCTGCATAAATATGACCTAAAACATCATCAGATTTTCACACAAGTCCTAAAAGTGGATAAAGAGAACCCAGTTAAACAAATGAGACAAAAATATTACACTTGGTCATTTATTTATTGAGGAAAATGATCCAATATTACATATCTGTGAGTGGAAAAAGTTGTGGAGAAGTATAGATACAAGATACCAGATGCCTTTATTGTCAATGTACAAGTACAGCGAGATGACATGGACTCAAGTCCAACTCATGCCCTAATTTTAAGGGCTCTTGACTTGGACTTGAGCACTGATTACTCGGTCTTGGACTCAGACTCGTGCATTAACTGCATTTAAATTCGTAAATTGGAGATGAGGACTCAAATTTTTTATTGATTTTTTTGTAACATGCTTAAATGCAGAGAAGTCAGCAAACAACAGTCTGGCTGAAGTGTTTGGGAATTCCAGGTGTTTATGTATGGTGTCTGTGATGAAGATTTTTACATCATGAACGCCTTTGCCTGTACGATATGCAAACTGGAGGGGGTCCATCTGGGTGTCTGTAACCTTGATGATGTGATTTTTGACCACTCTTTCCATTGGTTTCATCCCGAGGAAAGTGAGAGCCACAGGCTTGAGGTCGCTCAGCACCTTGATGGTTCCTTTCTTGGGGATTGGAATGACTGTGGAGTGTTTCCACAGCTGGGGGACTGTGCAGCTGCCCATGGAACTCTGGAACATGCCCCCCAGCTGCTCAGCACAGTGCCTCAGAATGTGATCTTTTATGCTAATTTCCTGGAAGAGAATGCAGATTAACCTGTTCATACATCATATTCAGGAACAAATTAATGTTAACAGCACTAAAATGCCTGGAGAGAATGCCCCAGGATTGTCTGCTTTGCTTATACAGACTTCTCGTGCAGTGAGAAAAATGCACTGCTATGTGTTCCTTGTGTAGAAGAACTATCGAGGAGAAGACGGGAACACCCTCAAACTTCAATCATCATTTGACAAGACTCCACCCAGAGAAGTAAGTGACACACTATGTTCATTGCACTGTTGATAGCGGGGCTTGCTTGCTGACCAATGAACTAGTTAGTGTTAACCGTCTCTCATGTTATTTGCCCTGTTGATAGCGGGGCTTGCTGAGCAATGAACAAGCTTTTTATCTGTAGCCTATTAACTAAAATGGGGCAGTCAAGCAGTAACCGTAGTCCAACACAGTAGCAGAGATGGTTTCACATAAAGGCAGCAACAGCCACTGTCAAATGATGCAGTTGGAGTCTTGTTCTCGGACTTGACTTGAAATTTTCTTTTATGATTTGGACTTGACTCAGACTTGAACACTGGGGATTCAAGACTGGACTTTGCAGACAGGATGAACCAAAGATATTTCATCTTTTGTCTGGTCAACTTCATTTCATTTGTTAGTACACATCCATTCCTGCATTTCAGGTCTGCAACACATTCCAAAGAAAGTTGGGATGGGGTAATTTAGGGCTAGTAATCAGGTAAAACAATTGATTATGAAACGGGTGATGTTAACAGGTGATTGTAATCATGAATTGGTAGAAAATCGGTATCCAGGAAAGGCCTAGTCTTTGAGGCGCAAAGATGGGCACAGTTTGTCAACAAATGCATGACAAAATTATTGAAATATATAAAAACAATGTTCCTCAAAGAGAGCTATGAAGGGATTTGGATAGTTGACCCTCTATGGTGCATACCATTAAACTATTCAAGGAATCTGGAGGAATTTCAGTGCATAAAGGGCAAGGGCTCAAGCCACAGCTGAACCCCTGTGGATCCTTCAAACAGCACTGCATAAAGGACATTCATTCATCTTCAGCTGATATAATCACATGACCTCAGGATTACTTTGACAAACCTTTGTCAAGCCCTACAATACAGATTTACATCCACAAATCAAAGTTAAAACTATTCCATAGAAAGGAAGCCTTATGTTAACTGTGTCCAGAAGTGTTGTCAACTTCTGGGTACAGAGGCATCTGGGATGGATCATCACATAGTAGAAACATGTCTTGTGATCAGATGAATCAATATTCCAGGTCTTTTTTTTTTTGCAAGAAATGGACACTGTGTGGTCTAGACCAAAGATGAAAAGTACCATCCAAACTGTTACCAGCAAGAAGTCCAAACACCAAGATTTGTCATGGTATGGGTTGTGTCAGATCCCTTGGCTTACACTTGGCTTACACAGTAACTTACACTTCTGTAATGTCAGCATTACTGCAGAAAAGTGGGACCCAGTCACCCACCTATGGAAGGAGAGTGCACCACTGTGTGTGAGTGCACCACTTGGACACAAATCAGGGACAGCTCACCCCCTGCCTGGGTCATTGGGGCGAGGGTTCTGTCGACTAAAGATCCGAAACACCCTATGACTCAGGGTTCATCACTGAAGAAGTGTCCAAACAGCAGTTTAAGATGGTGAAGGCTGGAGTGCTTCTTGGAATGGCAACGTACTATATCATACCTGTGAGAAATCCTCTGCCCAAGCCCTGGGTTCTCTCATATTCTCTCTCTCTGTTTCTTTGTGACTGTGTGTGTGCGCACATGTGAGAGATCTCTCTCTCTCTCATATTATTTACATATAACACACACACACACATATATACACACATTATATATATTAGGGCTGTCGAAGTTAACGCGATAATAATGCGTTAACGCGATCTCAATTTATCGCGATTAAAAAAAATAGTGCCGTTAACGCAAATTCTAATTTGGCCCTGCGAGTCACCCATAGTTCCTGTTGAGGCTTGTCGCGCGCTGCTTCAATAAAAGTGTGAGTGATGGAGAAAGGTCTGTTAAACGGGAAGTTTAATTTCAAAAGTAGAGTGTGATTGAGCATAGACATATAAACATAGATGCCGCCTTCTGCATAGAATCATACGTCATCCTCGCTGCCATATTGGATGTGGCAAAGTGGAGATTCTTCAACCGTCTCTGGTATAGCGTCTAGACAGTAGCCGAGAATAAAGATGCCTCATTCATGTGCTGTGTTTAACTGTACCAACAGGTACAAACGAGATCATATGGGATTACCTTTCACAGGTGAGACTGGAAAAATACTTTTCATTGTATTTGGTCATTATAACGTAATTTTACAAATAGATTTTCCTGACTTTGTGGCTAATATGAAGTCTCGTGCATAATAGCCGCTCGGTGAAACCTGTCTCCAAACAACAAAGTATTTCCTTCGTAACTACGCTGATAACACTTTGTGTTTTTGTCAAACATTGGAGCTTTGTATTCATTCTGAAGGTTTATTGTTATTAATATTGAATAAAAAGTAACTGGGATACATCATTGTTAATTATTATTCAAATTTTAGGTAAATTATTTTAATTTGCATCTTATATGGATTTTATAAGGGAAATAAGGATTTTGGAGGTTGGTTACACAGGTTTGATTGACCAAAGGTTGACATGTATGTTTATAACCATCACATTAAAAGTTATATGTGTTGTTTTGATGCCTGTTTGTTTCCCAAATATATACGTGTGTGTGTTAATGGGTGAATAAAAGGCATCAAGTTAAATATTATTGTAGAAAGGGGCTTTATGAAGTTCAGTCCATTTACTTTCATTGGTTTACGGGGAAGATTTGCCACATCCAATATGGCGGACATTCTGACGTATCCCAGCAACGGGCCACCAGCTCAATGCAGCGTCTATGTTTATATGTCTATGGTGATTGAGTTGGTTTTGGTATGCACTTATACTTTTGCAAAGTGAGATTTCAGTATGCTGTAGCACTGTGATATGACACTAAATGTCTTTATTGAAGTCCAACTGCAATTTATTTTTGTTTGCACAGTACTGTGAAGTCCTATAGCCTGTGACTGAATACAACTCCAACACAATTGAAGTTTTATTTCATTTTTATTTTCTTTTGTCACACGTCTGAACTGAGACACAGTAGTATGTGACTACATGTTTTATATTTGAGACTACAGCTCCCTAATCCATCACAAAATCCAATTTTGTGTTTTGTATGTTCAGTACTGCCTAGTATGTGAGTGAATAAACTCCCTTACCATTTTCTCTTGTCCCAGCAGTTTTTAACAAGTACTTTTAGCATAAAATATGTTCACCATTTTAATTGTAACATTTCACTTTAAAAGCCTTATTCATTTACATAGATTTTTTTTAAAAATGTGATTAATCACGATTAACTATATGAAATTCTGAGATTAATCGCGATTAATTTTTTTAATCGTTTGACAGCCCTAATATATATATATATATATATATATATATATATATATATATATATATATATATATACACACACTGGACAATTCATTAAATAATTCACTTTATGTCCTTTCCTATCAAAGCTCTCTTCTCATGATGCTTGACTCTTTTGTTATCTTCCTTTCTGTTGATGTCTATCTTTTTGCATATGTTGTATGTGCACTTCTGCCATTCTGTCCTCTTAGTTACAGTATCCTTCCATGTGTGCAGTGCATCACCACATCTCAGGATATCCTTGATAGTATATTTGTATCTAAGAAAAGGGTGACCAATCTTTCTGGAACCTTCTGCAAGTTCACCATAGAGTAGTGCTTTGACTGACCGGTCATCTGGCAGGCGTGCAACGTGTCCCCACCCAATGCAGCTTGTTCCTGATTAGTATGTTTTCAATGTCTTCAGTCTTAGCATGCTCTAGAACTTCATCATTTGTGATGTAGTCATCCCATTTAATCTTGAGAATGGATCCAAGATGCCATTGTTGGATAGTTCTTAGACTTTTGACTTGGTGACAGTATAAAGTCTAGGTCTCACTTCCGTACATCAATGCTGGAATAACACACTGGTTATACACTTCAAGTTTGGTTTCTTTTGTCAGTTCCCTGCAGTTGAAGACTCTGTCCCTGAGCCTGCCCATAGTACATGAGGCAGCTTGAATATGCACAGTAATTTCTTTATCTAACTTGCAGTCATTACTAATGTAGCTGCCAAGATATTTGAAGTGATCAACTTTTATCAGCGTCTATCCATTGATGTAAAAGTCATCTCATTCTCCGACACTCATAGTTTCTGTTTTCTTGGTATTGATTCAAAAGACCCATTTTCTCTGATCGGCAGTTGTAAGCAGACAAAAGGAGTTGAAGTGAAGCAGCATCATGGCAAAAGATGACAATATTGTCAGCGTACTGGGCTTCTCTTATATATCTGGTAAGTACTTTGGTTTTGGATTTCAGGTGACGAAGACCAAATAGGTCGCCATCATATCTGAAGTGGACCTTGATACCATGCATAGGACTGATGTTCTTGATAGCAAGGAAGAGCAGTACAGCAACATATATACCAAATAGAGTAGGGGTGAGCTTGCAGCCTAGCTTTACACCACTGTTGTACTGCTGTCTGTCAATTATCAGTCTTGCATGCATGTCTGAATATAGCTTCTTGGTTATACAACAGAGTTTGGCAGGGCAGCCCAATTTTCCCAACATCTTGAAGAGGAGCTCATAATTTATGCAGTCAAAAGCCTTGGTGAAGTCGATAAAGGCGATGTGTAAGTTCTGTTGTTGCTCTCTGCACTTCTCCATTATCTGACAGAGGGTGAAAACACCATCGATAGTGCCCCTATTTCTTCTGTATCCTGATTTGAGATTCAGGGTAAACCAACTTAACCAGGTGCTGAAGCCGCTGTAAGAGAATGTCACCAAAGGTTTTTCCAACAACACTAAGCAGAGACACACCACGATAGTTTCCACATTGACTGCGGTCACTTTTCTTGAATAGGATACAGATGTTGGCATCAACCCAGTCAGATGGTAGATCTTCTGTCATCTACAAGAGATTAAAAATGTCCAACAAGAAAGATTGCAGGGCGTTGCCACCATGCACAAGAATCTCTGATAAAATACCATCTGGTCCTGGGCTCTTTCTAAGTCTGGTGTTATTGATTGCTGTCTCAACCTCGGCCATAGTAATAGGCCATCAAGTTATTCCATAGTTGGATATTCCTCAATTTCATCAAGGATATCCCATTCAACATCTGTTGGTAGGTTAAGAGGCTCATTAAAGTGCTCTACCCATCTGTTCTTAATTTCCTCTGATGATGACAGAAGCTCACCACTCTTTGTTGTCACTGGATGCAAATTTTTGGATTTGTGTCCATAAACAGCTTTGATAGTTGAATAGAACTCTATGATTTTTCTTCCTTGCATATTGCTCTGCTTGAAATGCTTTCTGCTGGTACCATCTGGTACCATATATGGTCATTCAAGAGCTGACCACACTAGCCTCTTCATGGTGAAGACCAACCATATGTCCTACTCGTGATGCCTCTGTTATCGTCGCAGAACATGGCAGAACTTGGGGAGTAAACCCTGAAAACAAATCCCACTATCTGTTTTGGTGGTGCAGCAAGTTTTCTCTGCTTTCTGTTCTATCATGATGCTTTCCATTCTACTCTATTCTGTCAAATTCCCTCATTTTCTCTTATAGTACATTCTGTTTTCTTGTCATGCCTGTCTATTATACTCTATATAGAATGTGTAATATTTTTGTTGTTCTGTTCTATACCATCATAAAGCTTTCTATTCTATTCTGTACCATGATAATACATTCTGTTCTATTTTGACATGTTCCCTTGTTTTTTTTTCTCTTGTGATGTAATCTATTGTATTGTCATGGCTGCCTATTCTGTGGATAATATATGGAGTGTTTTGTCATGTTCTGTGTCTTCGTGATGCTTTCGATTCTGTCACATTCCCTTCTTCTTTCTTTTAATCTATTCTGTTGTATTGTAATGACTGTCTGTCTATTCTTTTCTACAAACTAAAAATAGTATGTAGTATTTTATCATATTCTTTTCTACTTCTTCAAAATGCTTTCTATTTAATCATATTCCCTTCTGTTCTCTTATAATATACTCTATTATATTGTCCTAATGTCTATCTATTCTAGATTATTATTTTTGTCATGTTCTTTTTTGTTCTGTGCACATACATTATATTCTCTATGTTCAATCTTAATATATATTAATTTGTCATATTCTATTTTATTCTTTCCTAAGTTATCCTACTCTATTTCTATCCATAATGCATTATACTGTCATTCCTAGTCCTGGGTATGACTTTAAACTGCAACCGGTGGTGAGTCTCAGGTCCAGGAGGACTTGAGTATTTGGGGAAAGTGGAATTACCCCTTAAATCACCATTGCTCCCAGGTCCACTCTGACCTGGAGTGGTAGCACCTGCCTGGGTTCCAGCTATGGGTTAAATAGTACATCACTAATAAGGCACTGGCAGCAGGGCACCTTTTGGTACAATATGGCAGATGAACCCAACAGGGTCAATGGCACACCACCTGATGACATGCAGAAGAGCCACTCAAATGGCATCATTCAGCAAGTCAGTTGTCACTTCAGGGCAACTTCCATACCTGTGAGGTCCATGGCACTTTTTTGCACCACTTGGCATCAGGTCTGGAGGTCCAGAGAGACAACACAATGGGGGCACAACATCATTTGCCTTACCTTACTGTGCAAGGCACTTCATTAGGAAAGGAGAATAAGAAAGCCCTGTGGTGATGGAGTAAATGCAACAACAGCAGGTATGAGAAGCTGGAAGTTGCTAGCAGGAACTTTACACACAGGCGGCTCGCATTTGATGGTCGTAGCCTCACTGATGCTCTAGGTAACAGCGGGCTGAGGCAGCATTGTGGGTGTCCAGGCAGCCCTATTTAGGGAGAGCACTTCCTGTCCTGGAAAGGGAAGCCCCAAGAAAAGGTGGGGTAAAGAAAGCTTACCCAGTCCTTACCTGGCTGGCTCACCAAAGCCAGCAGATCTCCATAATAGCAGTAGAAAGAGGAAGAAATAATCCAAGTTGGATTATTGTAATGCCTTACTGTCTGGATGTTACAATAAGTGCATAAACAAGCTCCAGTTAGTTCAAAATGCAGCAGCAATAGTCCTTACTAGAACTAGAAAATATGACCACATCACCCCATCTTATCCACACTGCATTGGCTCCCAATCAAATTTCGTATTGATTATAAAGTACTACTATTGACCTTTAAAGCACTGAATGGTCTTGCACCACAGTACCTGAATGAACTTCTGGTCCTCTATGACCTGCCACGCCTACTTAGATCAAAAGGTGCAGGCTATCTGTTGGTACCTCGTATAGTGAAGGCTACATCAGGGGGCAGAGCCTTTTCTTACAAAACCCCATAGTTATGGAACAGCCTTCCAAGTAGTGTTCAGGAATCAGACACAGTCTCAATGTTTAAGTCTAGGCTGAAAACATATCTGTTTATTCAAGCCTTTTGTTCATGGTGTTTATGAGGTAAAGGTGTAGATCTGGAGGGTCTTCAGACATAGAGTGTTTTGGTAAACTGGGATGTATGGATGCTGTCAGTCCCCACTCGCTTGCTCACTCGAGTTTGTTGACAGTGTAGTGGCTGGCTGCTTTATGTCCCGGGGCTCCCTCATGCCTGTGTTACCTTCTGGTTCTCCCCTTTTAGTTATGCTGTCATAGTTAGTTGCTGGAGTCCCCCCCAAATCTGTCCCTCTGAGTTACATGTCGGTCCTGGGATCGAGATGCTGACCTCTTCTGCTCCTTTGACCTGCCTGATCCATCCTGGTGCTGTGTGTCTGGTTGGAGTCTCATTGCATCGCTCCTGTGGAGGACGGCCCCATGTGGAGAGTTGGGGGTCGCACCTGGAGGTTGCTCTGGACTCTTGCAGTGGTGCTTTTGTGGCTAGGGACTGCAGTTGACTTGCTGACTTTGGGATTGTGGTTGCCATGAACAGTTTTGCGCTCGGGTTTCCATTGGTGTGGGGGGGGGGGGGTTATAGCCTCAACGAAGCTGACTTTATGTTAGGACTGTTAATGTTATAGTCATGTTGTCTGTTGTTGCCCAAATGAGGATGGGTTCCTTTTTGAGTCTGGTTTCTCTCGAGGTTTCTTCCTCATGTCGTCTGAGGGAGTTTTTCCTTGCCACCATTGCCACAGGCTTGCTCATTGGGGGATAGATTAGGGATAAAATTAGCTCATGTTTTAAGTCATTAAATTTCTGTAAAGCTGCTTTGCAACAATGTTTATTGTTAAAAGCGCTATACAAATAAACTTGACTTAACTTGACTTGAAAGAGATTCTGTCAACAAAGGTAATGTGAAGAGCTGAATGCTCAACAGACCACTGTACGGGCCAATCAAAGCTGAGACTCAGACTTGTATTTCCTAGACACAAGAGAGCAGCCTCCACAAAAAAAAAAAACTAGACATAGACAAGTTGAAGAATGATGAGACACAGCACAAACTCAAAATAGTTATTATAATTGCTGTACAGGAAAACGCTCCTGACCAAGAAGACAGAAAATGTCGAGGACATGTGGCAGTGGCTGAAAGATATTGTGTACACAACTGCAAGTGATATACCATATTTGGACAGCAGAAGAAAAGTACACCAGACTGGTTTCAAGCATAGGCTGATTCTATCTGAGCTTTGTTAGAAGAAAAATGCAAAATTTACAACTTGCATCTAAAAGAGAACTCCAATAAAAGCATGAAAGCTTTCAAAGATATTAAAGTGAATGTGCAATGAGAAATCAGAGCCAAGAAAGACAGATGATGGTGCAAGAAAGCTGAGGAACTACAAGAACTGGCAGACAGGAAGGACTACCATGGATTATTCACTGGAATGAAGACTCTATATGGACCAAGAAGCAATGTAGTGGCATCAGTGAAAAGTGCTGATGGAAGTATACTCCACACAAATCTGGAAGACATGAAAAGAAGGTGGAAGGAGCATTTCTCCAATCTCCTAAACCAGCAAGGGTCAGCCGATCCTGAGGCATGTTGCTGGCTTGAGAGGAGACCAACAAGAGAAGATCTGTGTGTACCCATCATATCAGATGAGCTTGAGAAATAACTCAAGGATACTAGATGTGGCAAAGCACCTGGCCAAGATGGCATCCCAGCAGACGTGCTGAAGCAAGGCAGCCCCAGCCTAACAGCAGCACTCTTAAAACTGTACAGTGCATGTTGGGAGAACATGTATCTTCAACAAGACTTCAAAGATACACTAATTGTGACCATCTACAAAAAGAAAGGAGAAAGAAGCAAATGTGAAAACCACCGTGGCATATCTCTGCTTTCCATTGCAAACAAGATTCTGGGCAAGATGGTTCTAAACTGAAATAAAAATATCTCAGAAGATGTACTTCCAGAAAGTCAGTGCAGTTTCAGGGCTGGCAGATCTACCTCAGATAGAATTTTTACCCAGAGACAACTCCAAGAGAAAGCCATTGAGCAATCTCAACCTCTGTACATGTTTTTTGTAGACTTCTCAAAGGCCTTTGACACTGTTGACTGAGAGATGCTTTGGAAGATACTTGAAGGGTATGGAGGCCCAGAAAGACTGATACGGCTCATTAAGCTGTTTCATGAGAATATGTCTGGGAAGGTTTTGATCGGAGGAGACATTAGTGAAGCTTTTCTTGTCAATCATGGTGTCAAACAGGGATGCTTGCTGCAACATTGTTTATACTCTACCTTACAGCAGTCCTAAAGACTATGGGCACTAACCTATATAAAGGAGTCTACATCAGGACTCAATCGGAAGGCAAACTTTTCAATCTTTTCAGACTCAAGTCCTCAACCAAAACTCGGCAAATTTGCACGTGAGAACTGCTGTACGCAGATGACTCTGCATTTGTAGCAACAGATTTGGATGACATGCAGGAATTTTTTTTGTCATTAACATTTTTTATTTATTTTCATTTATGTTCATAATGCAATTACAAGAAACAAACAGTAACAAAAACACACAAACAGGCAGCCATACAGAACCATCACAGCCCTCCCCCATTACATACTGATTGATATACTGACACAATATACACAATGCCCTGCACCCTCCCTAGGAGTTTAAACCAATACTGTAATCAAAATACATCCATGCTTGGCTATTTTTACTTGGGACATTCTGCACCCTTCCAATCATAAATTCAAAGGCAGCCGTCTCTGACATAAGCTGAATCCATTCCTTAACTTCTGGTCTATGTGGGCTCTTCCATTTATGCAGAATAATTCTGGCAGCTACAATAAGACCTGTTATCATTAGCCCAACTTCAGCTTTCGTAAGGCCCTTAGGCATAAAAGACTTATCCCCTAACAGGCACATTTGTGGGGACTCCAGTAAAGGTTGACTGAGCCAGCCCTCAAACTTTTGCAAAACTGCTTTCCAAAAGGGCATCATCAAGGGGCAATCCCATAATGCATGGAGAAGTGTCCCCACTTCCTTATTACACTTCCAGCATTTATTATCCTGGCTTAACCCCATTCTAAACAACTTATATGGTGTATAATAATACCTATGTACAATTTTGTAGTGAATGAATTTATTTCTAGCATCCCTTGTAGCCCTTCCCACATTTGAAATAATGTCTTGCCATCTGTCCTCATCAATATCCTTATCAAACTCTTTTTGCCATATTGCCCTTAAGTTTTCACACAGTTTGGTTTGGATGCTTAACATTTTCTTATAAAATGCAGAGGCAGAGTGTAATACATGTGGAGAATTAAGGGAATCCTGTACCACATTTTCTTTTCCATTTTCTCTCCTCAAACCAAAAACAGACCCCACAGTACTTCTCAACTCTAGATACCTCCAAAAATCCCCTTTGTCAATTAAATTCTTTAAGATCATCAAAAGACATATCTCCATACAGATCTTGAACAGTGCGTATGCCTTTCGCCAGCCATGTTTGCCATAGGAATACCTTTTTCCCGATACAAATTGAGGGATTATTCCATATCAATGAGTAGCTTTGCTTATTGTGGCAGTGGGGGCATGGTCAAGCGTCGGTCTGTGACCGGAGGGCAGAGTCAGGGAAGGTAAGTGGCAGAATCACTACACCTGATGTGAATTAACCTGTGTTTGTGTGTCTTCCCAGCAACCACACCCTATATAAGAGAGAGAGGGCAGAGGAAGGGAGCTCTCTCCCGCACCAGATGACTTGTGTGTGTGTATGTGTGTGGCTGGGAGAATATATGTGGTACTGAAAAGTGCAAATAAAAAAAAGAGGTTTTGGAACTCAGTTCTGGCCTGCCATACTTCTGTGCTTCACCCACCCGCTCTGACTTCTACAGTCGTGCCGAAACCCAGGACCGATCACAGAAGAGAACAGCCCCATGGAGTCTTCCACCTTCGCAGACCTGATCCATGCCCTCACCACGGCCCAACAGAACCAGCACCAGGCGCTGCTCGCCCTCCAAAAGGAGGCAAAGTACAAAGTATTGACGCAGCGGGGCTGAATACTAATGCACATCACATTTTTCAGATTTTTATTTGTTTAAAATTTTGAAGACCATTTATCATTTTCATTTCATTTCACACTTATGTGCTCCTCTGTGTTGGTCTATCACATAAAATCTCAATAAAAAAAACTTTTAAGTTTGTGGTTGTAAGGTGGAAAAATGTGAAAAAGTTCAAGGGGTATGAATACTTTTTCAAGGCACTGTATGTCCTCTATCAGAAGCTCATGCCATTCTATCTTTTGGTACAATATTAGAAAAAGTGGTTTTGTCCAAAACTCCATCCAAAACTTGGTTGAAATCCCCAGCTATGATAACATGCCCTCCACCATCATTCCCAACTAGTTTATTTTATGAAAGAAACTTGGGTCTTCCGCATTAGGGGCATAAATATTGCATAACGTAACATGCACTCCATTCATTTTAGCTTGTAAATATATAACCCTTCCTTCTTTGTCCTTTTGCTCTTTTACAAGAAAAAAAAATCAGATTTTTGTGTACCAAAATAGCTACTCCATGCTTTTTACGAGAATATGAGCTATGAAATATCTGGCTGTGGCAGCAGGGGCGTGGTCAAGCGTCGGTCTGTGACCAGAGGGTGGAGTCAGGGAAGGTAAGTGGCAGAATCACTGCACCTGATGTCAGTTAACGTGTGTTTGTGTGTCTTCCCCAGTGACTGCGCCTTATGTAAGGAGAGAGAGCAGAGGAAGAGAGCTCTCTCCCCAACCAGACGACTTGTGTGTGTGCATGCGTGCGTGGCTGGGAGAGTGAATACTAAACTGAAAAGTGCAAAATAAAGAGTTTTTGGGAACTCCATTCTGGCCTGCCATCCTTCTGTGCTCCACCCACCCGTCCGAATTGCAACAGTGGTGCCGAAACCCGGGATCGGAGCACAGAGAAGAACAGCCCCATGGAGTCCTCCCCCTTCGTGGACCTGGTCCACGCCCTCGCCACGGCCCAGCAGAGACAGCACCAGGTGCTAGTCACCCTCCGGAAGGAGCAGGAGCAATGGTTCAAGGCCCTGGTGCTGGTGCAGCAGGAAGATCATCAGGCATTCCGGCACCTCCTTGCGTTGGCGGAGTCCACCACCTCCACTGCCGTGGGCCCTCCCCACCTCACCCTAACGAAGATGGGCCTGCACAACGACCCTGAGGCCTTCCTCATGCTCTTTGAGCAGGCAGCAGAGGCCTCAGGCTGGCCGGTGGAACAGCGTGCGGCGTGCCTCCTCCTCCTGCTAAAGGGTGAGGCACAGCTGGCCACGCTACAGCTCCCTGCCGACAGCCGGCTGGTCTATGCAGACCTCCACTGGGCCATCCTCCAGCGTGTGGGGTGCACCCCCGAACAACACCGACAGTGCTTCCGTGCTCTGCGCCTGGAGGAAATCGGCTGGCCGTTCACATTTGGCCAGCAACTCTGGGATGCCTGCTGGCGGTGGCTGAGGGCTGACAATCGCGACCCCACGGTAATCGTCGATCTGGTGGTACTGGAACAGTTCATCTCCTGACTACCCGAAGGGACAGCGGAGTAGGTCCAGTGCCATCGCCTGGTGTCGCTGGATCAGGCCATCGAGCTGGCGGAGGACCATTTGGCGGCTGTTCCGACGGCAGGACAGCAGATCTCCTCTTCTCCCCTCTCTCTCTCTCTCTCTCTCTCCCTCCCCTTCTGTGTCTCGTCCTTACCCCGTTCCCCCACCGCAGAGGTGGGGGCCGGCTCCACCCCAGCCGGCCCGCTGCCCCCACGGTGCCCTCCCGTTTCCCGCTTCCGTGTCTGTCTCTTGCCCCCCTCAGGTGAGTGAGCTCCAGACCGTGGGTGCAGACAGAAAGCCCGGGCCAGTTTGCTGGTGCTGTGGGGAGCCGGGGCACCTCCAGCAGCAGTGCTCGGCAATGGAGGTGGGTGCGGTGGTCCAGATCCCCGATGTGCCAGGAGCCGCCCTCGATCGGGCCAGAGCGTATTGCATACCGGTGAGTGTCCAAGGGGATATGTTTCAGGCTCTGGTGGACTCTGGCTGTAATCAGACCTCAATACACCAAAGCCTGGTGCAAGACGAGGCATTGGGGGGAGCACAATTGGTGAAGGTGTTGTGTGTGCACGGGGATGTTCACAACTACCCTTTAGTGTCGGTCCACATTCTTTTTCGAGGGGAAAAATTTAGTGTAAAGGCAGAGGTTAATCCTCGCCTTACCCACTCAATAATTTTGGGGACTGATTGGCTGGGATTTCAGGAGTTAATGAGGCATTTAGTGAAGAGTGGGGCCTGCCGTAGTTCAGCAGGGGGAGGTCCCGGTGTCGCTTTGGCAGGAGCAGCTGTGTCAGAGTCATCTACGTCATCTCTGCATCAGAGCGAGGAGCCGCAGGCTCCTCCTCCTTCTCTTGGGGAATCCCTCATGGATTTCCCGTTAGAACAGTTGCGGGACAAGACTCTGCGACATGCGTTTGACCAAGTGAGAGTAATCGATGGTCAAACGCTCCAGCCAAATGCCACCCTGTCCTTCCCTTATTTCTCCATTATGAGAGATAGATTATACCGAGTGACGCAGGACACTCAGACTAAGGAGCCGATTACACAGCTTTTGATTCCAAAGAGCCACCGGGAATTGGTATTCCAGGCAGCTCACTTTAATCCCATGGCTGGAGACTTAGGGCAGGATAAGACACTAGCCTGAATAATGGCCTGGTTCTATTGGCCAGGGATTCGCGGCGATGTCCGTAGGTGGTGTACAGAATGCTACAGATGCCAGTTAGTAAATCCAGCGGCCATTCCAAAAGCGCCTTTGCACCCTCTACCATTAATCGAGACCCCGTTTGAAAGAATTGGGATGGATCTTGTCTGGCCATTAGATCAGTCAACATGAGGGTATCACTTTATTTTAGTTCTGGTGGACTATGCAACACGATACCCAGAAGCAGTGCCTCTTCGCAATATCTCAGGACACAGTATTGTGGAAGCGCTCTTCCGCGTCATCTCCCAAGACGGAATCCCCAAAGAGATTCTGACTGATCAAGGCACCTCGTTTATGTCATGCACACTGAGCGAACTTTATGGGTTATTGTGAATTAAGCCGATCTGCACCAGCATTTATCACCCACAAACGGACGGTTTAGTCGAACGGTTCAATCGTGCACTCAAGAATATAATTAAAAAGTTTGTTCATGAGGACGCACGCAATTGGGATAAATGGCTCGAACCCCTGTTATTTGCAGTGCGAGAGGTCCCACAAGCCTCCATGGGGTTCTCCCCATTTGAATTATTATATGGGCGTAAGCTGCGCGGCATCCTAGATATACTACGAGAAAATTGGGAGGAGGGACCTTCCCCGAGCAAAAATGAAATTCAATATGTTATTGACCTGCGTGCAAAACTCCACACACACCCCTAACCCAGGAGAATTTGCGGCAGGCCCAAGAACGGTGAACCCGCCTGTACGACAGGGGTACACACTTTAGGGAGTTCACACCAGGAGATAAAGTACTCATACTGTTGCCCACATCGAGCTCCAAATTGATCGCCAAGTGGCAAGGACCCTTTGAGGTCACATGGCGAGTTGGGGATGTCGTCTATGAGGTGAGGCGAACCGACAGGGGTGGGGCGCTACAGATTTACCACATCAATCTACTCAAACTCTGGAACGAGGAGGTCCCTGTGGCGTTTGTTTCAGTGGTTCCGGAGAAGGCGGAGCTGGGGCTGGAGGTTCAAAAGGGAACATTGACATCGCGTACCTCTCCGGTCCCCTGTGGAGACCACCTCTCCCTGACCCAACTCATGGAGGTTGCAGACCGAATTTTCGGACTTGTTCTCGCCCCTGCCTGGCCGCACTGGCCTCACAGAACACCACATCGAGACGTTCCCGGGGGTGGTAGTGCGCAGCTGCCCTTACAGGCTATCCGAACACAAGAAAAAAGTGGTTCGGGAAGAACTCGAGGCTATGCTCGAAATGGGCATCGTCGAGGAGTCCCACAGTGACTGGAGCAGCCCAGTGGTCTTGGTTCCCAAGGCCGATGGGTTGGTCCGGTTCTGTGTAGACTATAGAAAAGTCAACACGGTGTCTAAATTCGATGCATACCCAATGCCTCGTATTGACGAGTTGCTGGATCGACTAGGCACAGCTCGCTTTTACTTGACACTGGATTTGACAAAGGGTTATTGGCAGATCCCCTTGACTCCACTATCCCGAGAAAAAACAGCCTTTTCCACACCGTTTGGCTTACACCAATTTGTTCCACTTCCTTTTGGGCTGTTTGTGGTGCCCACTACGTTCCAGTGACTTATGTACAGGGTCCTCCGCCGCCACGCCACCTATGCGGCCGCATGCTTAGATGATATCATAATCTATAGTAATGGCTGGCCGCAGCATTTAGAACACCTAAAGGCCGTCCTTAGGTCGCTGAGGTGAGCGGGTCTCACGGCCAACCCGAAGAAGTGTGCGATTGGGTGGGTGGAAGTACGGTATCTGGGCTTCCACTTGGGCAATGGGCAGGTGCGTCCCCAAATTAACAAGACCGCAGCGATTGCGGCCTGCCCGAGGCCCAAGACCAAAAAGGGGGTGAGACAGTTCCTGGGGCTGGCTGGCTACTCTCGTAGGTTTATACCTAATTATTCGGATGTCACCAGCCCGCTGACTGATCTCATGAAAAAGGGGGCACCAGATCCGGTCCAGTGGATGGAGCAATGCCAGCGGGCTTTCTCAGAGGTGAAGGCTGCACTGTGTGGGGGGCCACTGTTACAGTCCCCTGACTTTTCTCTCCCCTTTATGTTGCAGACAGATGCATCGGACAGAGGGCTGGGGCTGTTTTGTCCCAAGAGGTGGAGGGGGAGGACCGTCCAGTGCTGTATATCAGCAGAAAGCTGTCAGTGCATGAGGGGCACTACAGCACCATTGAGAAAGAGTGCCTAGCCATCAAGTGGGTGGTCCTTGCCCTCCGCTACTACCTGATGGGATGCCCTTTCAGCCTCTGTTCGGACCACGCACCCCTCCAGTGGCTCCACCGCATGAAGGATGCCAACGCGCGGATCACCTGTTGGTATCTGGCACTCCAGCCCTTTAACTTCAAGGTGATCCACAGGCCGGGGGCACAGATGGTCATGGCGGACTTCCTCTCCTGTCAAGGGTGGTGGTGGGGGGGGAGTTGGCTGCAGGCCGGACAGCCGCCCGGCCTGAGTCGGGCGGTGGGGATATGTGGCAGCGGGGGCGTGGTCAAGCGTTGGTCTGTGACCGGAGGGCGGAGTCAGGGATGGTAAGTGGCAGAATCACTGCACCTGATGTCAGTTAATGTGTGTTTGTGTGTCTTCCCCAGTGACCGCACCCTATATAAAGAGAGAGAGAGCAGAGGAAGAGAGCTCTTTCCCCAACCAGATGACTTGTGTGTGTGCATGCGTGCGTGGCTGGGAGAGTGAATACTACACTGAAAAGTGCAAAATAAAGAGTTTTTGGGAACTCAGTTCTGGCCTGCCGTCCTTCTGTGCTCCACCCACCTGTCCGAATTGCAACACTGGCCCACCCAATCTCTCTTTAATTTTACAGCCTCTGAATCATTCACATGTCTCCTGAATGAAAGCTATGTGGACTTGTTGAGATTTAAGGTATGATAAACATTTCTTCCTCTTTATGGGATTTTGCAATCCATTCACATTCCAGGACACTATCGTCACATAGTTATTCATTGGTCTTAATTAAGAAATTGACTTTTTAATCTGGCATTGAGGTAAATGTGTGTGTCAATAGCCCATAAGAAATAAGAAAAACAAAATATAGCAATAGAGGGGGCGCTGCCCAGCTGCCAATCCAAATTAACCAATATCCATTCAAAAACCCTTGAGAGCAGGGAACATAAAATATAACACCCCAACCACCCCTTCCTTCCCCTCTCTCCATCTTCAGAGACCCCCCACACACACACAAAACAGGCCCATGACGCACACTGAAGTGGTCATCATAACCCCCCCTCCTTCCCAAAGCATCAAAACATTGTTCTTGACACTCCCAATGTGTCTTATTTTGATACTGACTAGGTTATAGGCAGGCTTGGAAAACATATAGTATGGTGCGGTAGATGTCAGGTTACGAGACCAAACAGATATAGAAAACATGTCCTTATGGTGTTACCAGCACTTCAAAAGTTACTCATCCATTGGCTCACGCTCAGGTGACCCATCCAATAATCTCTGTTGCTCTGTCTCTTTATTAAGAAAGTCCATCACCTCTCTGTTGTCCATGAACTTCATTCTTTTCCCTCACCAGGTAAAGCGCAGCTCCGCTGGATAGGCTAAGGTGAATCGCACGTCAAGTGTGTGTAGCCAACTCCAAACATCCTTGAACTTTCTCCTCTTCTCCGCCATCTCTCTCGCCATGTCTGGGAAGAATGACAGCTTACAGCCTCTCCAAATTACATCTTCCTTATTTTTATATTTCTGCTTTGTGGCCCCCAACACTCTGTCCTGCTCCAAGAAACTCAGAAACCAAATGATAACTGATCTGGGCACGTGCCCTTCTTCTGGCATTGGTATCAGGGCTCGGTGCACTCGTTGAACTGTGACCCATCCAATTCGGCCCCCAGAGCCTCAGAGATAATGGTCTTCACACATTAGGACGGTTCACTATCTTCCAGCTTTTCTTTCAAACCAATAAGTCACAGATTCTGATGTCTGTCTCTATTAGCCGCATCTTCCACAGCATAATGCAAGTCCTCACATTTCTTAGCCGTCTTATCCACTTCTTGATGGAGCTGGTAATTCTCGTCCTCAAGTTGAGAGATTCGGTTTTTGGCTTCATTCAATTGGAGCAAAACACTATCCATATCTGTGCGTAACCCCCTATTGGCATCTTTTATTTCCGATATATCCGCTTGCAGCATTGTCAGAAGCTTTCCAACTCTTCCCATCTCCTTCATAGCTTTCTCCAAAGACTGCTGCATGGAAGCCAGAACATTTTCGCTTTCTCCTTTGCTAGCTCCTGCTGTTGCTGTTAGCCTACTAGTGGCTGGTGTACTTGTGTTTTGCTTTGTCATTCTTGTTGTCATTATGCACAAGACACTGAACTTAAACACTATAAGTATCAGTATCACAGTTATCAGTCAAGTATACAATGATTAAGCATAATTATCTAGCGAATTTCGGGTTACTTTGGTGGGGTTGTGGGAGAGCTCCAACTATGCGACCATCTTGCTTGGTGATCCCACTTGACTCCGACATGTAGGAAATTGTTGATCGCTTTGCCACAGCTACAACCCTCATTGGATTGAAAATAAATACCATGAAAATGGAACTCTTGTACCAACCCTCATCTGAGCCACAGGCAAGGTCAAACAATGTTGTTTTGGTCAATGGAATGCCTCTTAGGAGTTCTGAAAGTTTCATCTGGTTAGGCAGTGCAGTTACCAACACAAACTCATCAGACTTGGAGGTAGACTGCCATATTCAAGCTGCCACCAAAGCCTTCGGTGCATTGCAAAAGCAACTATGGTCTCGCCATGACATCAAGAAAACCACCAAGCTGAAAGTATACAATGCCGCAGTCTTACTATCTATGCTTTACACCACTGAATGCACGAGGCTCTACCATAAGCATTTCAAGAAACTGGCCAGGATACAATTCTGACACCTGCATCAAATCCTCAAAATAAGATGGCAGGACAAGGTCCACAATGTAGAAGTCCTCAGGTGAGCCAATACAGTAAGCATGGAAGCCCTGATCACAGCCTCCCAACTTTGTTGGGCTGGACACATCTGGTGCATGCCTGACACATGACTACCCAAAGCTGTTTTCTACTGAGAACTGAGCTGAGGAAAGAGCAGACAAGGAGGACAGAAACTGAGGTAGAAAGATGTCTTGAAGAACAACATGAAGAATGCTGGAATTAGCAATCAGACACGGGAAAGGGATGCCTCGGCTAGAGTAACATGGTGATGCATAGTTAAAAGCTCAGTGTCCGCAATTGAAGACAAGCATCAAAGTAACTGTACGAGGGCTCACGAAGCCAGACATTTCATGGCAGCTCAGCCAGGCCATTCGTGCCACCTCTGCAGATGACTATCACTCTGGTGTGGGCCTCACGGCCCATCTGTGTTTCTGCACATCCTAATGAAGCAGTTATCATCGCTAGTGATGGACATCCAACAATGACTGCAGAAAAGTACATTGAGGTTTTGGAGCAACATATGCTGCCTTCAAAACAACAAGACATGCAGCATTTCAGCAAAATTTCAACATATTTCAACAAGACATGCATTCTGCATGAATTACAAATGAATGGCTGTGGAAGGAGACTGTTCCTGCCCCTTCTGTCCCCAGTAGAGAATGTGTGGTGAATTTTGAAATGAAAATATGACAATGATAACCTTGTACTGTTGCACACCTTAAGACCTGTTTGCAGGAATAATGTGACAACATCTGAAACACTTCATCACTTCGTGTCTTCAGTCCCTAAACAGCTTTTAAGTGTTGTGAATTACAAAGTGGTAAATGATTTACCGTTCCAACTTTCAAAAACAAGTGTTGCAAGAATCAAAATTTAAATGTGTTTATTTTGAAACACAATAAAATTCATGAGGAAAAAATTCAAATAATCTTTTGAATGCAATAGAGGTCAAATATTTACAAATCATTGTTTTCAGTTTTATTTCAGTTTCATCATACTGTCCCAAGTTTCTGATTCGGTGTTGCAATATGTTATCGGGGAGGGGGGGAGGGATTTCTGGCAGAGAATCACTGATGTACATTGCTTAGAATTTAAAAATGATAATAATAAATTAATAATGAAACATGTCAATCTCTCTGTGTGAGGTGCTTGGTGTCCAGGATCATTCTTTTCACCTCACTTATTTCATGTGTAATTCATTGTAGCACTTCCTGATGTGGGTGGAGCACAGAAGCACGGCAGGCGAAAGCTGAAGTTTAAAGGCAAGCACTTTATTCAGCTTTTCAGCATTCCTGCTTTCACTTACTCACACATGCATTGTGGTCAGGGAGAGAGCTCCTTTTCTCTTCTCTCCCTCTCCTTTTATGCTCCATCCCTGTAACAAACACACACACACAGACACATTAATTGACAGTAGGTGGAATGACTTACCTTCCCCGACCCCGCCCTCCATTCACAGACTGCTGCTTGGCCACGCCCCCGCTGCCACATACCCCCACCGCCCAACTCAGGCCGGGGAGCCGTCCAGCCTGAAGCTGACCCCCCCCCCCCGATGGGACAGGAAGTCCGCCACCACCATCTGCACCCCCGGCCTGTGGATCACCTCGAACTTAAATGGCTGGAGGGCGAGATACCAACGGGTGATCCGCGCATTGGCATCCTTCATGCAGTGGAGCCACTGGAGGGGCGCATGGTCTGAACAGAGAGTGAAAGGGTGCCCCAGCAGGTAGTATCAAAGGGTGAGGACCGCCCACTTGATGGTGAGACACTCCTTCTCGATTGTGCTGTACCTGCTTTCATGCATCGAGAGTTTCTGGCTGATGTACAGCATGGGGCGCTCCTTGCCCTCCACCTCCTGGGACAAAACGGCCCCCAGCCCTCTGTCTGATGCATCAGTCTGCAAAATAAAGGGGAGAGAGAAGTCAGGGGAGTGTAAAAGTGGCCCCACACACAGTGCAGCTTTTACCTCAGAGAAGGTCTGTTGGCACTGCTCCGTCCACTGGAACGGATCTGGAGCCCCCGTTTTAGTGAGATTGGTTAGTGGGCTGGTGACATCCAAATAATTAGGTATAAACCTACAATAATAGCTAGCCGCCCCCAAGAACTGTCTCACCTCCTTTTTGGTCTTGGGCCTCGGGCAGGCCGCAATCGCTGCGGCCTTGTTAATTTGGGGACGCACCTGCCCATGGCCCAAGTGGAACCCCAGATACTATACTTCCACCCGCCCAATCGCACACTTTTTTGGGTTAGCTGTGAGGCCCACTCGCCTCAGTGACTTTAGAACGGCCCTCAGGTGTTCCAGGTTCCACAACCAATCTCATCTCATTATCTCTAGCTGCTTTATCCTGTTCTACAGGGTCGCAGGCAAGCTGGAGCCTATCCCAGCTGACTACGGGCGAAAGGCAGGGTACACCCTGGACAAGTCGCCAGGTCATCACAGGGCTGACACATAGACACAGACAACCATTCACACTCACATTCACACCTACGGTCAAATTAGAGTCACCAGTTAACCTAACCTGCATGTCTTTGGACCGTGGGGGAAACCGGAGCGCCCGGAGGAAACCCATGCGGACACAGCGAGAACATGCAAACTCCACACAGAAAGGCCCTCGCTGGCCATGGGGCTCAAACCCGGACCTTCTTGCTGTGAGGTGACAGCGCTAACCACTACACCACCGTGCTGCCCAGCGGCCAATCATTACTGCAAATTATAATGTCATCTAGTTAGGCGACCGCGTAGGCAGCGTGAGGGTGGAGGACCCTGTCCATAAGCCACTGGAACGTAGCGGGCACCCCAAACAACCCAAAAGAGAGCGTGACAAATTGGTGTAATCCAAACGGTGTGGAAAAGGCCGTTTTTTCCTCGGGATAGAGGAGTCAAGGGGATCTGCCAATATCCCTTTGTTAGCTCCAGTGTCGAATAAAAGCGAGCAGCACCTAACTGATCAAGCAACTCATCAATGCGAGGCATTGGGTATGCATCAAATTTAGACACCGTGTTGGCCTTTCTATAGTCCACACAGAACCGGACTGACCCATCGGTCTTGGGAACCTGGACCACTGGGCTGCTCCAGTCATTGTGGGACTCCTCGATTATGTCCATTTTGAGGATGGCCTTGGGTTAGTCCCAAACCACCTTTTTCTTGTGTTCAGGCAATCGGTAAGGGTAGCTATGCGCTACCACCCCTGGGGTCGTTTCGATGTGGTGTTCTATGAGATGGGTACGACCAGGAAGGGGCAAGAACAAGTTGGAAAATTCCTTTTGCAACTTGGCTACCTCCGTGAGTTAGGCTGGTGAGAGGTGGTCTCCACAGGGGACCGGAGTGGTCTGAAATGTTATCTTTTTTACCTCTGGCCCCAGCTCTGCCTTCTCTGGGACTACCGATGCCAACGCCACGGGGACCCCCTCATTCCAGCATTTTAAAAGGTTGAGGTGGTAGATTTGCAGTGCCCCGCCCCTATCCGTTCGCTTCACCTCATAGTCGACATCCCCAACTCGCTGTGTGACCTCAAAGGGGCCTTGCCACTTGGCGACTAATTTAGAACTCGACATGGGCAATAATACAAGCACTTTTTCTCCCAGTGTGAACTCTCTAAGGCGCGTGCCCCTGTCATACAGCCAGCTTTGACATTCTTATGCCTGCCGCAAATTCTCCTGGGTTAGATGCATGAGGGTGTGGAGTTTTGTGTGTAGGTCAAGAATGTACTGGATTTCATTTTTACTCGGTGAAGGTCCCTCCTTCCAGTTTTCCCATAGCATGTCCAGAATGCCACGCGGCTCATGCCCATATAATAATTCAAAGGGAGAAAACTCTGTGGAGGCTTGCGGGACCTCTTGTACTGCGAATAACAGGGGCTCGAGCCACTTATCCCAATTACACGCATCTTCATGAATTTAGGGATTGTGTTTTTGAGTGTTTGGTTAAATCGCTCTACTAAGCCATCCATTTGTGGGTGATAGACACTGGTGCGGATAGACAATCTCCAGTAACCCATACAGCTCACACAGTGTGCGTGACATAAATGAAGTGCCTTGGTCTGTCAGGATTTCTTTCGGAATCCCAACCCAGGAGATAAAGCAAAATAAGTGCTTCCACAATACTGCATGCTGAGATATTGTGGAGAGGCACTGCTTCGAGATCCATCCCAATTCGCTCAAACGGGGTCTCGATTAGAGGAAGAGGGTGCAAAGGCGCTTTTGGAGCGGCCGTGGGATTTACTAATTGGCATTTGTGGCATGCTGCACACCACCGACGGACATCCCCGTGAATCCCTGGACGATAGAACTGGGCCATTATTCGGGCTAGTATTTTATCTTGCCCCAAGTGTCCAGCCATGGGATTAAAGTGAGCCGCATGGAATACAAGTTCCCTATGGCTCTTTGGGATTAACAACTGCATTACTTGTTCATTAGTTTGAGTGTCCTGCGTCATTCAGTACAATCTATCTTTAATAATAGCAAAATATGGGAAGGTTGGTGCCACGCTTGGCTGAAGAGTTTGACCATCGATTATTCTCACTTGGTCAAACACATGCCGCAGAGTCTCATCTCGTGACTGCTGTAATGGGAAACCCCCAAGGGAATCACCGAGAGAGGGAGGAGGAGCGGGCTGCTACCCGCTCTAATGCGATGTTGACAAAGACGGCTCTGTGACAGTTTCTCCAGCCAATGCCACACTGGGATCTTCCCATGACCTACTAGTGCAGGACCCACTAAGTGTTAAATATTCCATTAGTTTTTTAAACCCTGGCCAATCAGTACCCTAAATCAACGAGTGGGTGAGACAAGGACTAACTGCCGCCTTGACTCTATGCTTTTGGCCCTGGAATAGAATATGGACAGACACTAGAGGGTAATGGTGAACATCCCCATGCGCACACACACAACACTTTCACCGCTTGTGCTCCCCCCAATGCTTCACCTTGCACCAGGCGTTGGTGAATTGAGGTCTGATTACAACTGGAATCCACCAAAGCGTGATATGTATCCCCTTGAATACTTACCAGTATGCAATACACTCTGGCCTGATCGGGGGCGGTTTCTGGCACGTCAGGGATCTGGATTACAGCACCCACCTCCCTTGTGGAGCTCTGACCCTGGAAATGCTCCGATTCCCCACCACACCAGCACACAGGCCCAGGCTTTCCCTCTGCACTGGTGTTATGGGTGTCACTCACCTGAGGGGAAGACAACATAGACACAGGAGAGGGAGAGGGGAGGACACAGGTGTGAGGGGCTGGCTGGGGAGGAGCCAGTTGCCGCCTCTGTGGCAGGGGAATGGGATGGAGAGGGGGATGAGAGATGGGGAGAAAAGAGAGAGAGAGAGAAAAGAAGTGAGGGGAGACAGCTCGTCTGCCTGCCATCGGAGCCGCCTCCAGATGGTCCTCTGTCAGCTCGATGGCTCGCTCCAGTGACACACTGGACCCATTCCGCCATTCCTTCCAGAAGTCGAGAGACAAACTGCTCTAGTGCCATCAGATCGATGATCTCATCGGCATCACGGTCTTCCGCCCTCAGCCACCGCCGGCAGGCATCCTGGAGTTGCTGGCCGAATGCAACAGCTGGCCGACCTCCTCCAATGCCAGCATCTGGAAGCGCTGGCAATGTTGCTCCGGGGAGTGGCCGAGCCACTGCAGGATGGCTTTCCTTAGGACAGTGTAGACCAGCCGGCTGTCAGCAGGGAGCTGCTGTGCTGTGAGCTCTGCCTCGCCAATCAGGAGCGGGAGGAGGCGTGCTGCACACTGCTCTAGCGGCCACCCCCACACCTCGGCTGCTTGCTCAAAGAGAGCAAGGAACGCTTCTAGATCGTCCTGCCATCCCATCTTTGTGAGAGTGGCGGCAGCAGTGGTCGATGCCCCTGCTGACATGAGCAGGTGCCGGAACGCTTGGCGATCTTCCTACTGGGCCAGCATCAAGGCTTCGAAGTGTTGCTCCTGTTCCTTTCGGAGGGTGATCACCGCTTGATGCTGGTTCTGCTGGGTGGTAGCGAGGGTAAGGATGAGCTCTTTGAATGGCGGGGACTCCATGGGGTGGTTCCCTTCTGTGCTCCTGGGTTTTGGCACCACTGTAGCACTTCCTGATGTGGGTGGAGCACAGAAGAACTGCAGGCAAAAGTTGAAGTTTAAAGCCAAGCACTTTATTCACCTTTTCAGCTTTCCTGCTTTCACTTACTCACACACTCACTCACACATGCATTGTGGTTTGGGAGGGAGCTCCTTTTCTCTGCTCTCTCTCTCCTTTTATGCTCCATCCCTGTAACAAACAAACAAACACAGCAGGTGGAATGATTTAGCCACTTACCTTCCCCAACCCCACCCTCCATTCACAGACTGCTGCTTAGCCACGCCCCCGGTGCCACATTCATCTATTCTATAATTTGGCTTCAGATTTTGACCTTTCACATGCTGTTACATGGTTAAATAATGTCTTTTTTTGCATAGATGTATGTCAAAATAGCTTTCATGTCTACATCAGAGAGTATTTTATTGCCTTTCACTCCTCATTTCAGGTGTGTGAGTTTTGCCTTTTATGGACACCTGGTAATTTCCAGGTGATTGGCATTCATCGTTGTATACACTTGGGTACAAAGAAAAGCAGTGTTTCTGATTTTTTTTTGTTTTTAACAATCCAGCAGAAAATTTTAGTTCACTATGACTTATGTAAACATTTATCCACAAATTCACTAAAAGATTGATAAATGAGGCCCAATGGGAGCACATGACAACTTATTTACTTCAGACAACTAGAAATTATACATCTATCCAAAACAATAACTTGGTATGACAAAAAATAAAAGGCTCCTCCTTTCCTGAACTGCTACCCAATGGATAGATTAAAAATTATATGAGACTTAATCTAGATTTATAGTGTCAAAATCTGATTTTATGCAACAGCTCCTCAGCAAGCTTGAATACACTGTTTACTTGATGCTTTGTCCACTTAGTCAGACTGTGTTGATCACTGCACTGATTATATTAACAGCAAATACAACAGCAGCAAATGCACAAGTCTTCACCATAGGTGTGATTTATTATGTAACATATTTACAGCCTTCACTCTGATAAGATAATGAACCAGCCAAAACACACCTGCACACACACATTGTAGAGGCATGATTCCTAAACACAAATTAAATGAAGTAGTATAGAGAACTAGAATTAAGACTCAAAGGAGTTATAAAAGTCCATGAAACTATGTCTAGAATTAGAATTCAGAATTGGATCAGAATTAGGCCTTGGATTAGAATTCTAATTGAACTACTACCAGGACCAAGCAGGATTAGTGCAAGGGCCAAGAAAGGATCAGTGTTCTCTTGGGTAGAACATTGAAATGGACTAGAATTATAGGACTAGACACACAAGCTGGAATAGGACCAAACCTGGACATAGGATCAAAATTACACCAACAATAATGCCAGAACTAAACTAAACATGACATTAAGAAAGCTAGAACAAAACAACAACAAAAAAACCCTTAAATTCTGATTTTAATGTCCTATTTGAAATTCTAGTTCTCTTCCTAGTATTCTTAGTTATGGTTCTGCTAGTAATAATTACATTCTACCAAATCGCAGTGACGTACTTCCGGTTAACATGAGATGCACACGCGCGCTGCCGTGAGTCAGTACAACGTTGGACGCCGTGGAGTTCGGAGCTTTCTTATGGTCTTCTTTCTAGAGCTGTGTTTGGTTTTTTTTTTTTATTAAATTTTGTTTTATACGGGTAATTGATATTTATGGATATATTATATTCCTTTTCTTATAATTTCTATGATTTTTTCTTTTAGAAATTTATGACTTCTTTATGTTTTGGGAGTTGCTTTATTAATGTTAGTCACATGGACTCGTATAACTTCACGAGAGCTTTCATACCTCAGTTGGTGTAAAGCCTAACGAGGAAATTTAGGGAAGTAAGTGATAGTCCCCTTAAAATATTCACTACGAAGGGAAAGTAAGTGATAGTTTCCCTACAGTCTAAATTCGTAATACTGTTATTCTACTTAAAAGTCGACAATCTCATTAAAATTGGTAATAAAAAAGGGAAGTAAGTGTTAGTTCCCTAGCAAAAAAAAAAAAGGGGAAAGTAAGTGATAGTTTCCCTACAAATGATCCACAGTCGTATGAATTTTGGGAAACACTACGTTCATAATCTTCGATCTAGCTTTGCTTCGAAGAATATTCAATGAGTGGCGTACAACTCTGCTGTATGGATGCTTCAAACGAATTTTGTTGTTCTTTTTTGAGACAATGACAATAAATATTCTGAATCTGATCGGAATCTGAATAAGACTTGTGAATTCCTATTCACACTACATATATTTATTACTTGTTTGCAACAATTAATATGTATGACCCAGGAACCTCGACTGAAACCACATCCTCAGAAGATTTGAAAACTTCTGTATCTGCCATGTTTTCAGAGATGAAAACTGATCTGAAACAACATGTAGAACAGTTTGTTGCGACTGCCATCGAAAACTACGCTTATAATGAAGATTTCTGGAGTGATGAAGAGGAGGAATCTGGCGGGAATATCTCTAACACAGATCTTGCTGGTGACTTAGAAAAAAATTCTTTCTCAAAATAAAGATCAACAGAAAGAGAAAAATGCTGCCTCAAGCGAGTTCCAGGACCTCGCCCAGGAGTTTGCCACAAGTGAGAAAACAAGCCCACCAATCGATGACAATCTGGTGAAGATCATAGATGGTCTCATTATTAACAAACTACCCAAAGCAAAACTCGACGAACTTACTGACAAATATGCCAGACTGGAAAATTGTAAGCTCTTACTGGCTCCTAAGACGAACAGGACTGTGTGGACTCAGCTTAAAGACAACACCATGAAAGCAGATACTGGAATGCAGAGATGTCAACGGATGTTTTTGACTGCAGCTTATGCTATCCTTGATGCCTTGAAAACAGCATCCGGAGAAATGAAAACCAAACTAGTCCATGCTTTGGTGCTTATCCTGTTTGGCAATAGAGAAATCAATCTGAAGAGAAGAGAGCTGCTAAAGCCAGATCTAAAGCCCAATACAATGCTTTATGAAATGCCTCAACTCCTATTATAACAGAGTTGTTTGGTGATGACGTGGGGGAAAGAAATTGATGCAGTGACCAAAGCAAACAAGTTGGGAAAAAAGCTTATACCCCCTAGGAAGAGTCATGGTTCACGCTTTCAGCCCTATGGCCAGGGAAGGTCTTCAGATCGCTTTGGCTCAGCGAGGGGTCGTTATGGCAGCCGAGGATTCAACAGGCCTTTTTTAGGGGAAAGATACGCCGACCGCAGGAGGACGTCGGCGAAGTCCGCATCCTAAAACAAGAGCACTCAGAATTAACTCCTCCACAACAGGTCAGCTATGATAACTTGATAAATATACTACTCGGGTCACAGCAGCCTTTTATAGCTGGGCAAATAAGCCATTATTTGAAGGAATGGAGAAAGATCACCACGGATCCTTGCATTTTGCAATGTGTAAGCAACTGTCCCATTGAATTTGACTATGATCCCACCTGTATCTGAAATGTCACTAACTATGAGCATAAATTCTCCCCAGCTCAACAAGAGGCCATTGACAATGAAATGGAGACATTTTTGAACAAGCATTATTGAGCCTGCAGTCCCAGAACCAGAAGAAGTTATTTCACCCATTTTTGTTACCCCCAAAAAAGAACCAGGAAAGTTCAGGGTTATATTCAACCTTCAATCTCTGAATGACGCGGTTACCTACCACAAGTTTAAAATGGATACTGTTGAATCAGCTATCAAATTAATGAAACAAGGATGCTACATGTCATGTATAGATTTATGCGATGCTTATTATTCAGTCCCCATTGAGCCCCAGTTTAGGAAGTACCTCAAGTTTGTCTGGAGGGGTAGATTGTTCCAATATACGGCACTGCCCATGGGTTTATCCAGCAGCCCTCGAATATTTACCAAGATTTTGAAACCGGTATTTGCCACCTTGCGATCCCAGTTTGGACACTCGTGTTTGGGATATATCGATGATTCATTTTATACTGCAGACACACTTGCTCTATGTCAAGAAGCCACCTTGCATGCGGCCCAGTTATTCACTAAGCTTGGTTTTGTTGTACATCCCACCAAGTCTGTTTTTCATCCCTGTCAGTCTTTGGAGTTTCTGGGATTCGTTTTAGATTCTGCCCATATGAGAGTCACTATTCCAGATTGAAAAGCATCCAAAATTGTGAGTTTGTGCCAGAATTTTCTGCGGGACAAACTTTTCACCATTTGCGAGGTAGCTTCGCTTATTGGAACTCTTGTCTCCACATTCCCTGGGGTTGAGTTGGGACCGCTACATTATAGATCCTTAGAGCAAGATAAAGACATTGCCCTATGTAGAGCTTTGGGCAGTTTTGATGAATGCATGTCCTTATCGAAAGAAAGCCGAGTAGAGTTGGACTGGTGGATATGCTCCATCCCTCACAGTTCTCGAATCATTGACCATGGGGTGCCGGAGGTTGTCCTTAACACAGATGCTTCTGGAAGGGGATGGGGTGCTACTTCAGGCAGTTGTTCTACTCAGGGTTTGTGGTCGCCTGAGGAGGCTTCTTACCATATCAATGTTTTAGAATTATTGGCTGTCAAATTGGGCTTAAGAGCTCTTCTTGATCAAACTCGAAATCAACACATCCATATCACTTCAGACAATACCACGACAGTGACCTACATTAATGCCATGGGAGGTTGTAGGGCTCCAGCTTGTGACACCATTGCAAAAGATATTTGGTCATGGGCGGTAGAACGTGAGAACTGGCTGTCCGCAGCACATGTAGCTGGAATTTGAAATACCACTGCAGATCATTTATCACGCCAGTTGAACCCTGAGGTGGAATGGGAACTGAGTCCTAATATATTCAGGAAGCTTACACACTGTTTTGGTGTTCCTGATATTGACTTGTTTGCAAGTAGACTGAACCACAAGGTTAAGTCCTATGTGTCATGGAAGCCTGTCCCGCACTCAACATATATAGATGCTTTCTCATTAAATTGGGGAGAATTTGCTAATGCCTATGCTTTTCCCCCGTTTTGTCTAATTGGCAGGTGCCTACAGAAGGTCACCCTAGAGCAAGCCACCTTGATCATTGTTGTCCCAATGTGGAAAACGCAAGCATGGTTCACCAATTTACTAAGTCTGTTGATCGATCATCCTCAAGTTGTCCGAGTGACCAAGGGAATCCTTTCAAATCCACTGCATGGCAAGGTCCATCCACTGAGTCCCAAACTCCATTTTCTGGTATGCAGAATATCAGGAAGGAGTTCTCTAAGCACAACATACCTTCAGAAATTATCGAGGTCCTCCTATGTGCCTGGCGAGATGGAACACAGAAGCAATATAACATCTACCTGCACAAATGGTCCCAGTTTTGTTTACAAAGGAAAGTGGATTCCATGCAGCCCACTGTGAATGATGTGCTCGAGTTTCTCCACGATTTGTACAAGAAGGGCTTAGCCTATTCCACTATGAACACACCGCACTCAGCTTTATCTAATTATTTAATGGGCACACCCTTATCTGGAACTCGTTATACTGTGGCCAATCATCCATTTATTGTTCGTTATTTCAGGGGTGTTTTCAATTGTCGAAAAGCTTTACCCAGGTACTCTGAAACATGGGATGTTGACATTGTGTTAGATTATATGAAGTTATTATACCCTTTGGACAAGCTTTCATTAAAAGAACTTACGTTAAAGTTGGTGGGCCTTCTTGCCCTTACCTCGGGACAGAGATGTCAAACTTTAGTTCATTTGGATATTGAATGCATGAAGAAAACACAGAATTATTATTTATTCCAACTAACGGAGCACATGAAGCAGAGTAGACCAGGAAATACATTTGATTCCTTCTACGTAATAAAATACCAGGAACAGGAATTGTGTGTTTATACGATTATCTTTAGCGAACTTTGTTACATCGTCAGCCTGGACACACAAAACTGTTGCTTTCGTATGTTAAGCCTTTTTCACCAGTTGGAACCAGCACAGTAGGTCGATGGATTAAAACACTTCTTGACTTAAGTGGCATAAACACTGCTAACTTTAAGGCGCACAGCACTCATTCCGCTAGCGTAAGTAAAGCTAGTCAAACGGTTCCAGTAGATACTATTTTGAAACATGTAGGCTGGTCTGCAGAGTCAACATTCCGCAAATTCTATGACAAACCTGTTGTAACGAATGGTGCTTTCCAAAATGCTGTCCTGGAATAAAAAATTGTTTTCTTGCAAGGATGGTTGTGTCCATAATTGTGCTTTAAAATCTCATGTTAACCGGAAGTACGTCACTGCGATTTGGTAGAACTGAAAATTAAACAAGACTTACCTGTAAGTTGAAGTTCGATGATAATTCTACCAAATCCGCAGTGGTACTGAGGGTTAACATGCCCTCCCTTAATTCACCAAACCCTATTTATTCCTAACTATTATGTCCACAACCTTTGAAGTCTGACGCACGGCGGCGCGCGTGTGCATCTCATGTTAACCCTCAGTACCACTGCGGATTTGGTAGAATTATCATCGAACTTCAACTTACAGGTAAGTTTCGTTTAATTTTCAATTTCTACTCACAGCTATGGTTCTAATTAGTCGAGTGACTGTTTTGGTTTCAGTTCTTTTTTTTTTTTGGAAGAGGCCTTTATTTGTCACATGCACACTCAAGCACAGTCAAATTCGCCCTCTGCATTTAACCCATCTGAAGCAGTGAACACACGCATGCACACACATATGGGACATTCTCACAGAAACATACATTTTCACTTTCAAAAATCTGTCGAAAATATATTTTATTTGTTGATCTGAACATGGGGGCGGCACGGTGGTGTAGTGGTTAGCGCTGTCGCCTCGCAGCAAGAAGGTCCTGGGTTCGAGCCCCGGGGCCGGCGAGGGCCTTTCTGTGTGGAGTTTGCATGTTCTCCCCGTGTCCGCGTGGGTTTCCTCCAGGTGCTCCGGTTTCCCCCACAGTCCAAAGACATGCAGGTTAGGTTAACTGGTGACTCTAAATTGACCGTGAGTGTGAATGGTTGTCTGTGTCTATGTGTCAGCCCTGTGATGACCTGGCGACTTGTCCAGGGTGTACCCCGCCTTTCGCCCGTAGTCAGCTGGGATAGGCTCCAGCTTGCCTGCGACCCTGTAGAAGGATAAAGCGGCTAGAGATAATGAGAATGGGATGAGAATGATCTGAACATGTAGTCACATTAAGGACATGTTAAACTGTGAGAAATGCCTATCGTGTCATCTCAGCAAGTTTTTATACTCTAATAAAACACATTTTAAAGCATAGTTCACTGCTAAAATGTCAGGCCCTGTCACAGACAAATTTGTATCTGGAAATGACATGCCCCAGTGAATTTCTTTGTCAAAAACAGCTTTTTCCTATTTGTCACGTGTCCTTAATTGCATTTAATATGGTTTAGTAAGCCCCATCAAAATATAAATAAATTTACAGATAATTATACTCAAAGATGTCTGTGTCATATCCATCAGGCAGTCACATAATTGTGTAAAAACACCATGTACTTTCAAGATTTTTACAAATACTTAATCATGGATACATGTCCCCATTTTGCTCCACACCGTTGCACAGAGCAATTCCTGGAAAAAATGTAAAATAGTTATTTTTTACTCATAAAACCTTGTGTGACAGGACTGACAATGAGACGTGACAGGACTGATGGTTTTGTGACAGAGCTGACTTGCTGCTATTTTTTGTTGAAGGAAAAAAATTTTTTTTCTCTCTCTAAGGTAGTTTTGATTAATATTCCTGATTAAATTTCTTATTCAGATATTTTCAAGTATGACTTGATTAGAAACTGACTGACAAGTGATTTTGATCAAACACATTTTTAATTGATAAAACGTGAAAACAGTATGGTTCATTTAACAACTAATTTCTTTGTGAAATCACTTACAGTTTCACATTCCAGTTACAGTACAACTCATTTTCATTGTGAAATCATTTTCACTTTTTTAACAATTCACTTCATTGTGAAATCATTTCAAGATCAAGATCAAGATATATTTATTTGTCCCAGAGGAAATTTGTCTTGGACAAACACATAGCTGCCACAGAACATCCAACACGACATTGACAATTTCATACGAATGATGACAATACACATAAAGATACATTAAGTACATAAAGTGCACTACCTAAAGTGCAAACCCAAGGTGCATCCAACGTGCCTCTCCAAACTTACATACACACATGCGCACACACACACACACATGCCCACACACACACATGCATACACATGCACACACACATGCACACACACACACCATTACAGGACAGCAACACCAGTTAACAGCCTGAGTTCAGAAGATTCACCGATATTGGAATGAAAGAAAATTTGTACCTATTCAAAAACCTTTTTCTACTTTTAACTGGGACTCTATATCGTCTGCCAGAGGGCAACAGCTCAAACTCTGAGTGTAATACGTGAGAGGGATCTTCAATTATTTTTCCTGCCAATTTGAGTACAGACTCCTCATATATTTCTTGAGTGGTGGGGTGCTCCCTCACCCCCACCACCTTGAGTGCTGAGCGAGTCAGCACTCCAGGCTGCATTCAAAAACAGTAATGTTTTCCAGTTAACAGTAATGTGGGAACATACAAAAACAGTAATGTAGGCCTTATCATTTTTAGTAACATTAAAGTGTAACACCAGCGCTGAAGCTAAGAAGGCTCTTTTTCATCATGTATACAAGTCAAACTTTTGAAACTTTTCGAAAAAGACCGTTGTTAGCTTCAGCGCCAGCATTTCACTTTAACATGGTGCATACAAAAACAATCAACAATAACTGAAATTAAAGAACCCTGCTTGTATTGTGGCACATGAAACATAAGGCCACATTTTGTTTTGTTAGGCTAGTCATCATTATTCTGCACAAGCTTTGCCCCTGTGGATCTGTGGCCTTCCTCTTAAGCCTACTTCTTCTCTGCTGCATTCTCCATAATTTGCGCCGATGGCTTTTCTCTTGCTCGTTCAACTCATTAATGTTCTTCCTCTTTAATTTCTTCTCCTTCCATCTCTCTTTCTGGAGATGTTGTGCCTTTCTTTCTGGGTCTGCATTTCGTCATGCTCGACATTGCCTTTGTCTCTCAGCAGCACTAACAGGAGCCATCTATCTTCAAACTGCATAAATCATAATTAATAGTCATTGACAATGGCTTTAAATTCATTATTGACATTGACATTAACAATAAAGGCAAGTTAGAAGGAATAATTGCATTCATTTTAATAGAAATAACTGACCATCAGGCCCTGTCACAGCTGTGTGACAGGGCCTGATGTGACAGGGTATGATGGTCAGCCATTTTAAACTGCTATTTCTCTGCCTGCGAAAATGCTACCATTAAAACTCTTTTGCAGGTTGACAGGAATTTTAGTAACCTTTTAAAAAATGTTTGAACAAAAATTAATTCAATTCTCTTCTAGGAGTAATCAGCGTGACAGGGTCTGACTTTTTAGCTCGTACCCCTTAAATTTAGCACGGAAAAAAACAGTTTAAAGTCAGAGAAATCAATGTGAGCACTTACCCCTCATCACTGTTGCCTTCACCTTGGTGAAATGATGTCACACCCTGAGAATCATATCCTTAAAGGCATACTGCATATTTATTTGATGTGTTTGTGTTTGAAGTGAATGGCATGATGAAAATTTGGGGACAGTTATAAAATGCCATTATTTTTTTTTTAGATAATGCATATTTTCATATTTTTAATATACTTACATGAAGAGAACATATTGAAGTTTGAATTTAAGAAGGTTTTTTTTTCATTTAAATCACTTTTTATTTTAAGAGAAATGAGAAAGATGTAGCTCTGTTTTGACTGGGGACAGGGCATTTTCCAGGGTTTCAAATTTTGAAAAATGTTTTTAATAGGGGAAAAAACTGTCATATTCCTTTGCAGATCAACTCTAATAATGTAGACATCTGGTCAGTTTTAGACAATTTTGGATTGTAAACATTTTATTCATCAAAACAAGCCCAGGAGAGGAAATGTACTTTTCTGGGAGAATGTCCCATATACCCAGAGCAGTAGGCAGCTATGTTACAGCACCCAGGGAGCAGTTGGGGGTTAGGTGCCTTGCTCAAGGGCACTTCAGCCCAAGGCTGCCCCATGTTAACCTAACCGCATGTCTTTGAACTGTGGGGGAAACCAAAGCACCCAAAGGAAACCCACTCAGACACAGGGAGAACATGCAAACTCCACACAGAAAGGCCTCCATTGGCCACTGGACTCAAACCCAGAACCTTCTTGCTGTGAGGCAAAAGTGCTAACCACTACACCACCGTGCAGCCCATTGTTTTAACTAGAACAAAAAGTAGGAATAGAAGTGTGTCAGCGGGGGCATGGTCAAGCGTCGGTCTGTGAATGGAGGGTGGAGTCAGGGAAGGTAAGTGGCAGAATCACTGCACCTGATAGGAATTAACCTGTGTTTGTGTGTCTTCCCCAGTGACTGCGCCCTATAAGAGTAGAGGGAGAGCAGAGGAAGGGAGGTCTTTCCCCAACCAGAACACTTGTGTGTGTGTGTTCGCGTGTGACTGGGAGAGTGGAAAGTAACAGCTGAAAAGCTAAAATAAAAGAGTTTATGAGAACTCAGTTCTGGCCTGCTGTGCTTCTGTGCTCCACCCATTGCAACAGTGGTGCTGAAACCAGGGACCGGAGTACAGAAGAGAACAGCCTCATGGAGTCCTCCCCCTTCAAGGACATGGTCCATGCCCTCACCACGGCCCAACAGACCCAGCACCAGGCGCTGATCGCCCTCCGGAAGGAGCAGGAACAACGGTTTGAAGCCCTGGTGCTGGCGCAGCAGGAAGATCGCCAGGCGTTCCAGCACCTGCTCGCGTTGGCGGGGTCCACCACCACCGCGGACCCTCCCCACCTCACCCTAACAAAGATGGGCCCGCATGATGACCCCAAGGCCTTCCTCTGTCTTTTTGAGCAGGCGACAGAGGCGTGGGGTTGGCTGGTGGAACAGCGCATGGCGCGCCTCCTCCCCCTGCTAATGGGTGAGGCACAGCTGGCTGCGCTACAGCTCCCCGCCGACAGCCGGCTGGTCTACACCAACCTCTGCAGGGCCGTCCTCCAATGTGTGGGGCACACCCCGGAGCAGCAATGGCAGCGCTTCCGCGTGCTGCGCCTGGAGGAGGTCAGCCAGCCGTTCGCGTTTGGCCAGCAACTCCAGGACGCCTGCCGGCGGTGGCTGAGGGCCGACAACCCAAGGGAATCATCAATCTGGTGGCACTGGAACAATTCATTGCCCGACTTCCGGAAGGAACAGCGGAGTGGGTCCAGTGCCATCACCCGACATCACTGGATCAGGCCATCGGGCTGGCAGAGGACCATATGGTGGCTGTTCTGATGGCAGGACAGCATGTCTCCTCTTCTCCACTCTCTCCCCTTCTGTTCCTCGTCCTCACCCCATTCCCCCACCGCGGAGGTGGGGGCCGGCTCCACCCCAGCCAGCCCGCTGCGCCCGTGGTGCCCTGCCGTTTCCTACTTCCGTGTCTGTGTCTTCCCCCTCCCCTCAGGTAAGTGAGCTCTGGAACACCAGTGCAGACGGAAAGCCTGGGCTGGTATGCTGGCACTTCGGGGAGCCGGGGCACCTCCAGCATCAGTGCTCGGCGATGGAGGTGGGCGTGGTGGTCCAGATCCCTGACGCACCAGGGACCACTCTCGATTGGGCCAGAGCGTATTGCATACCAGTGAGTATCCAAGGGGATACGTATCAGGCTTTGGTGGACTCCGGCTGTAATCAGACCTCAATCCACCAAAGCCTGGTGCAAGACGAGGCATTGGGAAGAGCACAATTGGTGAAGGTGTTGTGTGTGCACAGGGATGTTCACAACTACCCTCTAGTGTCAGTCCACATTCTATTTCAAGGGGAGAAATCTAGAGTAAAGGCGGCGGTTAATCCTTGCCTTACCCACTCGATAATTTTGGGGACTGATTGGCCGGGATTGAGGGAATTAATGTCACATTTAGTGAAGAGTGGGGCCTGCCATAATTTAGCGGGGGAGGTCCCGGTGTGGCATTGGCGGGATCAGCTGTCACAGAGCCGTCTACGTCATCACCGCATCAGAGTGAGGAGCAGCAAGCTCCTCCTCCCTCTCTCGGGGAATCCCTCATGGATTTCCTGTTAGAGCAGTCACGAGACGAGACTCTGTGGCATGCATTTGACCAAGTGAGAGCAATCAATGGTCAAACACTCCAGCCAAATGCCACCCTGTCCTTCCCCTATTTCTCCATTATTAAGTATAGGTTATACCGAGTGATGCAGGATACTCAGACTAAGGAACCGATAAAACAGCTTTTGATCCCAAAGAGCCACCGGGAATTTATATTCCAGGTGGCTCACTTTAATCCCATGGCCGGACACTTGGGGCAGGATAAGACACTAGCCCGAATAATGGCCCGGTTCTACTGGCCAGGGATTCATGGCGATGTCTGTAGGTGGTGTACGGCATGCCGTGAATGCCAGTTAGTAAGTCCCGTGGCCATTCCAAAAGCACCTTTGTGCCCTCTGCCATTAATCGAGACCCCGTTTGAAAGAATTGGGATGGATCTTGTCAGGCCATTAGATCGGTCAACATGAGGATATCATTTTATTTTAGTCCTGGTGGACTATGCAACGCGATATCCGGAAGCAGTGCCTCTTCGCAATATCTCAGCATGTAGTATTGCAGAAGCACTCTTCTGAGATTCCCGAGTCGGAATCCCCAAAGAGATTCTGACTGATCAAGGCACTACATTTATGTCACGCACACTGCACGAACTGTATGGGTTACTGGGAATTAAGCCTATTCACACCAGCGTTTATCACCCACAAACGGACGGTTTAGTCAAACGGTTCAATTGCACCCTCAAGAACATCTCATTTCATCTCATTATCTCTAGCTGCTTTATCCTTCTACAGGGTCGCAGGCAAGCTGGAGCCTATCCCAGCTGACTACTGGTGAAAGGTGGGGTACACCCTGGACAAGTCACCAGGTCATCACAGGGCTGACACATAGACACAGACAACCATTCACACTCACATTCACACCTACGGTCAATTTATAGTCACCAGTTAACCTAACCTGCATGTCTTTGGACTGTGGGGGAAACCGGAGCACCCGGAGGAAACCCACGTGGACACGGGGAGAACATGCAAACTCCACACAGAAAGGCCCTCGCCAGCCACGGAGCTCGAACCCGGACCTTCTTGCTGTGAGGCGACAGTGCTAACCACTACACCACCGTGCTGCCCCCTCAAGAACATAATTCGGAAATTTGTAAGTGAGGACACACGCAACTGGGATAAATGGCTCGAGCCCCTGTTATTCACAGTGCGAGAGGTCCCACAAGCCTCCATGGGGTGCTCCCCGTTTCAATTATTATATGGGTGTAAGCTGCGTGGCATTCTAGATGTGCTGCGTGAAAATTGGGAGGAGGAACTTTCAACAAGCAAAAATGAAATTCAATACGTTATCGATCTGTGCGCCAAACTCCACACACTCACGCACCTAACCCACGAGAATTTGTGGCAGGCCCAAGAACGTCAAGTCCATCTGTATGACAGGGGCACGCGCCTTAGGGAATTCACACTGGGAGATAAAGTAATCGTGTTGTTGCCTACATCGAGCTCCAAATTGATCGCCAGGTGGCAAGGACCCTTTGAGGTCACACGGCGAGTCGGGGATGTCGACTATGAGGTGAGGCGAACAGACAGGGGTGGGGCATTACAGATTTGCCACCTCAATCTGTTAAAACTTTAGAACGAGGAGGTCCCCGTGGCATTGGTGTTGGTGGTTCCAGAGAAGGCGGAGCTGGGGCCGGAGGTTCAAAAGGGAAAATTGACATTGCCCACTGCTCCAGTCCCCTGTGGAGACCACCTCTCCCTGACCCAACTCACGGAGGTTGCCCAGTTGCAGACCGAATTTTCTGACATGTTCTCGCCCCTGCCTGGCCGCACCCACCTCATAGAACACCAAACTGAGATGCCCCCGGGGGTCGTAGTGTGCAGCCGCCCTTACAAACTGCCCGAACACAAGAAAAAGGTGGTTTGGGAAGAACTCGAGGCCATGCTCAAAATGGGCATCATTAAGGAGTCCCACAGTGACTGGAGCAGCCCAGTGGTCTTGGTTCCCAAGGCTGACAGGTTGGTCCGGTTCTGTGTGGACTATAGAAAAGTCAACGCAGTGTCTAAATTTGATGCATACCCAATGCCTCATATTGATGAGTTGCTCGATTGACTAGGCATGGCCCGTTTTTATTCGACACTGGATTTGACAAAGGGCAGATCCCCTTGACTCCACTATCCCAAGAGAAAATGGCCTTTTCCATACCGTTTGGCTTACACCAGTTCGTCACACTTCCTTTTGGGCTGTTTGGGGCACCCGCTAAGTTCCAGCGGCTTATGGACAGGGTCCTCTGCCCCCATGCCACCTACATGGCCGCATACTTGGACGACATCATTATTTATAGTCATGACTAGCTGTGACACCTAGAACACCTAAGGGTCGTCCTTAGGTCGATGAGGCGAGAGGGTCTCACAGCCAACCCGAAGAAGTGTGCGATTGGGTGGGTGGAAGTACAGTATCTGGGCTTCCACTTGGGCAATGGGCAGGTGCGTCCCCAAATCAATAAGACACCAGCGATTGCGGCCTGCCCGAGGCCCAAGACCAAAAAGGGGATGAGACAGTTCCTGGGGCTGGCTGGCTACTATCGTAGGTTTATATCCAATTATTCGGACGTCACCAGCTGACATCGGATGTCACTGACTGATCTCACTAAAAAGTGGGCACAAGATCCGGTCCAGTGGACGGAGCAATGCCAGCAGGCTTTCTCTGAGGTGAAGGGTGCACTGTGTGGGGGGCCACTGTTACACTCCCCTGACTTTTCTCTCTCCTTTGTTTTGCAGACAGACACATCGGACAGAGGGCTGGGGGCTGTTCTATCCTAGGAGGTGGAGGGGGAGGACCGTCCAGTGCTGTAGATCAGCCGGAAGCTGTCGGTGCGCAAGGGCCGATACAGCACCATAGAAAAGGAATGCCTTGCCATCAAGTGGGTGGTCCTCACCCTCCGCTACTACCTGCTGGGGCACCCTTTCACCCTCTGTTTGGATCACGCACCCCTGCAGTGGCTCCACCGCATGAAGGATGCCAAAGCACAGATCACCTGTTGGTATCTGGCACTCCAGCCGTTTAAGTTCAAGATGGTCCACAGGCCGGGGGTGCATATGGTCGTGGCAGCTTTCCTCTCCCATCAAGGGTGGGGGGGGAGTCAGCTGCAGGCCAGACGGCTCCCTGGCCTGAGTCGGGCGGTGGGGGTATGTGGCAGTGGGGGCGTGGTCATGCGTCGGTCTGTGAATGGAGGGCGGAGTCAGGGAAGGTAAGTGGCAGAATCACTGCACCTGATGGGAATTAACCTGTGTTTGTATGTCTTCCCCAGTGACCGTGCCCTATAAGAGGAGAGGGAGAGCAGAGGAAGGGAGCTCTCTCCCCAACCAGAACGCTTGTGTGTGTGTGCGCGTGTGACTGGGAAAGTGGAAAGTAACAGCTGAAAAGCTAAAATAAAAGAGTTTATGAGAACTCAGTTCTGGCCTGCCGTGCTTCTGTGCTCCATCCACCTTAAACTATTGCAATTAGAAGCAAACTAAATTAAGTCTAGGACTAGAAGTCACAAATGGCATTTAATCCAGATGATTATAGAACACGACACTTCCGGGGTCCTCAGACTGAGCACAGGTGCCCCCCACCCCCAGGGCTGTGTGCTCAGCCCGCTGCTGTTTACTCTGCTAACGTATGACTGTACTGCTCCGCACAGCTCAAATTACAATCACTTTTGCAGATGACACAACAGTAGTGGGTTTAATCCATCACAACAAGTCTGCAAACTGAGCAGAAGTCAAACACCTGGTGGAATGGTGTCAGGACAACAACCTAACTCTTAATGTCAAAAGCTAAAGAGATGGTTGTTGACTTCTGGAGGAATCCTGCTGCTCGCTCCCCACTGCATATCAATGGCTCCACTGTTTAACCTGCCAGCAGTGAAGTTCCTGTTAGTGCACATGGAAGACAACCTCTCCTGGACCCTGAACATCACCATCATCGCCAAGAAAACTCAAGACCGTCTACACTTTCTGCGACAACTGAAGAAAACCAGCCTCCCTCCTCACATGCTCACATCCTTCTACCGAGGGACCATCTAGTGTTCTCTGCTATTATATCACTGTCTGATTCAGGAACTGCAATGCCTTTGAACAAAAGTCCCTGCTGCAGATAATGAGGACAGCAGAGAGGGTCACTGGGGTCTCTCTCCCACTCATCTCCAAACTCTATAAGAAGCACATTGTCCATCCTGCCAACAGCATAGTGCAGGACAAGTCCCACCCATTGTATACACTTTTCTCCCTCCTGCCATCTGACAGAAGGTACGGTAGTATCCAAACCATCACAGCCAGACACTGCAACAGCTTCTTTTCCTAGGCAGTCAGAGTCCTCAGCTCACTGTTACCCCAGAAGAACTGACGGTTAAAACTGAAACTACAATTTTCTCATCCATTTCTGATCTATTTGTATTATACTGCCCATTGTGAATGGAATAAAAGTATTTGATGGTAAGAACGCATCTTTTAATTTTCAAGAATTATTATTATATTTTTCACAAATTGCTACTGTCATTTGCCTGTTTGTTTACATTCTCAGTGGAAATGATTTTGTTGGACAATTTGTATAAAGTTTCTATTTAAAGAATTTGCAAAAAAAAGCTCTGTTTCTCAAAATCCAGTGAATGTGGATAGAATAAAACAGTTATTCCACTCAATTTCATTGTATATGGCTTATAGCTGATGAGTCCGACTCAGTTTCATTGAATAACTGTTAAATATACTGTAAGGTATAGCATCACTATGCTGCAGTATTTACTTCTGGTACTTATCTGTAAATACTGTATTTTGCACTTCTGGTTCGATGCAAACTGCATTTCATTGGCTTTATACCTGTACTCTGCACAGTGACAAAGTCGAATCTAATCTAAATAATAACCAAAAGGTCTTAAGGTGTTCAATAGTATGGAGCTGTTGTCATATTCTTTGCTTCAAAATTTGCTATGCATTCTTTATTGGAGACTGAGAGTGCAGGCACCGTCTTCTTCCACCATGATGCAGAAGGTGTTGGTCCAAAATCTCAAAGTACTTTTCTGCATTCATGCTGCCATCAGAGAATTGTAAGTTACCTTTGGCAAGGGCACTGATACAACCCCATACCATGACAGAACCTTGCTTTTGGACTGTATTGCTGGTAATGATCTGGATGGTCTTTTTCTTTTTTCATCCAGAGCACGTGACATCCATTTCTTCCAAAATATCGTAGACCTGGAATACTGATTCGTCTGACCACAATGCATGTTTCCACTGCATGATGGTCCATCCCAGATGCCTCCGAGCCCAGAGAAATCAATAATGCTTCTGGACACAGTTAACATAAAGCTTCTTTTTTACACAGCAAAAGTTTTAACTGACATTTGTGGATGTAAGATAATATATTATTTTATTGATCCCCATGAGGAAAAATTTAAGTGTTGTAGCAGCTCAAGTACAGAGTAAAATACAGATATAGACTAAGTTTGTATATATGCACATACAGTATATATATAAAACAGAATAAAGACAATGCTAAATAAGGATAATTGCTCACAAAGAGAGCAAGAAACAAGAACTGATAGTGAATGGCACTACATCTACTAGTGGTGTACCTAATCTACTGGTGTAGAGCCATATAAAGTAACACAGTGAAGTGAGGTAGCTGTAGCTATGGTGGAACTGTAACAATCGTGCAAGATATGATACAGTACATGATGGCAGTGCAGATAAGGGGGTGGGGGAGTAGTACTATGGCAATTGAGAAAAGGACAAAATATACAGAATATGTACATGTGCACTGTGCGCAATTCCCCACTTAAGTCCAGTGCAGAAGAGAGAGAGAGAGAGAGAGAGAGAGAGAGAGAGAGTCTGTGTATATGCAATGTTCTACATGTGTCCACTGCAGAAAGAGTGTGTGTGTCAGCATGATGTCAGTCTTTGTTCTCAGCTATTATACAGTTGTTATACAGTCTGATGGCAGTAGGCACAAATGAGCATCTGAAGCACTCCACCTTGCTCTTAGGTGGAATGAGCCAATGACTGACTGAGCTGCCCAACTGCCACAGTTCCTCATGGAGAGGGTGAGATGGAATTCTCCAGAATAGCTTCATTCCCCCCCCCCCCCTCCTCTCAACCACTAACTCCAGACTGTCCAGCTCCATATCCACCACAGAGCTGGCTTTTCTCACCAGCTTATTGAGTTTGTTGGCCTCTCCAGTCCTGGTGCCACCACCCTTCCTTTTTGTTAGCTCTCTTGCGTCTTCGTAGACAATCTTAGCAGCTGTTTGTAGATGAATGACATGCATGCTCATGGCTAATTTGTCCAATGTTGTTGTGGCATGGGCGACTGCATTTGTGGCAGGGGAAGATCGGCTCGACAGATGTTGAGGAGGAGGCAGCTCTGACCTTCCTGTGTTGTCACATTGCTTCATGGTTACTATGCTGTTGTCTCTCGTACACTGAGGCTCCCCTGTAGACCATTGCACTCCATTTGCTCCTGTCTTTAGCCATTCCCTCCCATGCATCAGGGTTGATCTGGAGGTTCTTCATTGTATCCTTGCACACATCTTTGTAGTGTAATTTAGGGCATCCTTGATGATGATGTCCTCCAGCAAGAATGCCAAACAGAAGCTGCTTGGGGATACGAGTGTCCTCCATTCTACTGATGTGGCCCAGCTGTCTTATTCTTCTCTTGCTCAGGATGGTAGGAATAGAGCACTGGCGAGACATTTCAAGCACTCTGGTGTTAGACACATGGTCCTGCCACTTGATGCCGGAGATTTTGTGTCAATAGCGAAGATGGAAGGTGTTCAGCTTGCATTCTTGGCTCTTGTATGTGGTCCATGTCTCTGATGCTTAGAGAAGAGCACTCAGCACACATGCCTCATAGATCTGGATTCTGGTTTTTGTGGTGAGGTATCTGCTCTATCACACTCGTTTGGTCAGCTTGCCGAAAGTAGAGGCTGCTTTGCCAATCCTGCAGCTGATCTCCTCATCCAGAGACACAGAGATGGTGACTGTAGATCCCAAGTAACAGAACTTATGTACATTGTCGAGAGGCTTGTTGTCGAGTGTTATTGGGGTCTTTGATTGTACCTTGGTGGAGCATGACGGTTTTCTTAACACTCACAACCAGGGAGAAGGCCTTACAGGTTTCATTTAGGCTGTTGATCATCTCCTGGAGGATGTTGGGGTCATGTGCAATGAGTGCGGCATCATCTGCAAACAGCAGGTCGCGAAGCATCAACTGTCTCACCTTGGTTTTGGCTTTGAGTCGAGCAAGATTAAACAAGGAGTCATCAGTCCTCCAATGTAGAAGAACATCCCCTCGAGAGCCCCAGAATGCTGTTTCCAACAGTACTGCGAAGTAAATGCCAAAGATGGCAGGCACCAGTACGCATCCCTGCTTAACCCCACTTCTGATTTCGAAGGCCTCTGATCTTGCTCCGTCAAATTGGATAGTGGCTTGCATCCCATCGTGGATGAAGGATATTAGCTTCAGCAGGTTCAGGGGACACCCTGAGGATCTTATATAATCCAGATCTGCTAACCATATCAAATGCCTTGGCTAGGTCTACAAAGGCAATGTGGAGGGGCTTTTGCTGCTCCCGGTACTTTTCTTGCAACTGTCTTAAGGAGAAGATCATGTCAGTTGTTGAACATTTAGCATGAAAATCACACTGACTTTTGGGCAACACTCTTTCAGCTAACTGTTGCAGTCTTCTTAGGATGACACGTGCAGGGGCTTTGCCTGCGATGCTCAGTAGAGAGATCCCTCGGTGGTTATTGCAGTCTCCTTTATCGCCCTTCTGCTTGTAGGGAGTAATGATGTTGGCATCCTTCATAGCTGATGACACTGATCCTTCTTGCCAGCACAGAATCAGAAGTTGATATAAGTGTGGCAGGATGGCTGCTTTGTTCAGTTTAAGCAATTCAGCAGGTATGGCATCAGTACCTAGGGCTTTGCCGCAGGTGAGTTGGTCAATTGCTTTGCTCAGCTCCTCTATGGTTGGCATGGTATCGAGTTCAGACATCTCTGGGAGAGAGATCAGTGGTACGTGGTCTTCAAAATGGCGTTCCACTGAGCAGAGGTCTGAGTATTGTTCTACCCAGTGCTCTAGCTGCTTCTTCTTGTCCACTATGAGTTCACCAGTTTTAGACTTGATGGGAGCCACTTTGCTCTTGCTTGGTCCAACAGCAACCTTGATCTTTTCAAACATTGTTTTCATGTCTCCACTGTCCATGGGGATCTGAATGTCTGAGTAGAGCTTGGTCCAGTATGAATTGGCACATCTATGGGATTCTGTTTGCAGTTTGCTTTTGGTGAACTTAAAGGTCATAGGCAATGGTCAGAGGTGAAACGTAGAATATCAACTTCATTGTGTAGAAGAACAACCCAAAAAGCGAATTCAATCTTCCGAGTGTCTAATTTGCACCCTAAAATTGAATAAAATGGTTAAAATATACTGTTTTGCCCAAATTCCGAAGGTTTGTTTACATCTCACTTATTCACACTTTCACCATCAGGGGACCATCACCGTGACATCATTTAAGCCAAAGAGACTGGGAGCAGTTCTGTGTTTACTTGTGAACCGAGCACACATGTACGGACTTTGGTCATGAGAGGTTGTGTAAAATGTCTGAAAGCGATAGCAATTTTGAGGTAGGAACTCTCCAAATTGAATATCAAGAGGTGAAACCATACATGTATGAACCTATGGCCGTTGTGAAGCAATCAGTGAATGTGGCTCACTGGTTTGACTGTGCAGCCTCAGAATCTTCTCCTTTTTGCTTGAGCGTTGCTGGTCCGTTTCTTCTTTGACTGCTTGATTTTGTTTCACGCGCACAATCCACTCTCTCCGCCTCTTCTCCTCTTCCTGAAAAAAACAACCCTCTGGCTTCACGCCACAGGCGTAACTTTAATAAGGACAGGTGGGGACATGTCCCCACCAACTTTGACAGGGCAGGGGACAGTCCCCACCAACATTTCACGCCTTTTCCGAACGTTTAGAGGCACGCGCGACTGTTTTCCCCTGTTTTATCCCATGAATGACAAGCCCCGCTGTTGCCGCCGCTTAGCTGCTGTTTTGAGAGCTGTAACCTGATTGGCGGCAGCTCTCTGCTATGTGTGTAGCAACCAACGACTCATTGGACCAAACTGGACAATGTGAACATTAAAGACATTTGTCAGCAGTTTGTGGAAGTAAGTGACAGGAGAAGGAAGGTGTTTGGTACTTTTAAATGAATACTGTGGTGCATAGTCTTACATGGAGGGCAAGGGAAGTTTCATTTTTTTGTTTCTTTTTAATTATTATTATTTTTTAAATAACTGTAAACTGGAGGCTTTTTTTACATTATTGTGATGTTCGTCCCTAATGTTGAGATGTTCGTTTCTTTTTGAAATGTTTTAAATTTTGTAATAATTTGAATTGAATTGTTTGACTTACAAATACATTTTGTGGTTTGCACAAATTACACAGATTATAAAATCACCTAGATTTCCTTTATATGTAAGATTATATTATTAATTTGTGCCTTGTTGAAACTGCTACACCTGTTTCTTCCCAGACCTGGTGTAATCCTGGTTTAGTCCAGGTATAATCTAGTTTATTATTATATTAATTCTAGTTTAGTTTGCTCTTGTTTGTGGTTTAGCCTTGGTTTAGTCCTGATGTGATCCGTGTTTGCCCTGGCTGAAACATTGAAGTTCTGGTTTAGACCTGGCTCGTGTATAGTCCTGGTTTAGTTTTGAGTAGTCCTGTTTATGTGCTATCCCTTACCCCTTAGTTTGTATCTGTTTTGACTGAGCATTGTTGGTGGCCCTATTGTTTTTTTGTGACACTAGAATCAACAATAAAAAGAAGGCAATGAATGTTTTAAGATGATACTGTTTATTGTGTATTTTTTCATATAGCAGTTGTACTGCAGGACACAAGTCCTTCCACAGAATCTAGTAATAATGTGTAATGTGTATATAGTTCATATGTAAAGTATGTTCAATCAACCAGTGTGCAAGAGAGTATTTGGTAGGTGTATTTTACCACCTTTTACCCATCAGAGTGCATCAAATTGCTTTATTTATGTGTGAAGATTCACAAAATTTTCTGGGGCAGGATCCCCCCCAGTTCTACATTTGTTTGGTCCATCATATTTCCAGCCTTTCACTGCATACCCATTGACAGCCTGCCCTGAAATGGTTTTCATAAAAGTAGTGAGGCCATAGTACGCATCTCAAAATGCATCAAAATTAAGCCTTAAAACGGGATCTTTCTAAATTTTCTCCAGGGGGACCATGCCCCCTGACCCCCCTTGAAAGGAAGTATCGTGCCTGGAAATGTCCCCACCAACTTTGAACACAAAGTTACGCCCTTGCTTCACGCACACAACCCACTCGCTCCGCCTCTTCTCCTCTTTTGGAAAAAGCCAACCCACTCACTCCACCTCTTCTTTTTCGGAAAAAGCCAACCCACTCACTCTGCCTCTTCTCCTTTTTCAGAAAAAGCCAATCCTCTTGCTCCGCCTCTTTCCTTTTTCAGAAAAAGTAAATCCTCTTGATCCGCCTCTTCTCCTCTTCTGGAAAAAGCCAATCCACTCTCTCTGCCTCTTCGCCTCTCTTGGAAAATGGTAAAAACTTCTTCCTGAACTGGTCCCGTTGTTACAGTTCACTGCACAACAATAAGGCATGTTTTTTCTTTGGAAATTCCCGAACGCATGTCTGCACTCAAGCCGAACGCCAATGTAAGTAAACGGAAGTGGACTCAACTTAAGTGGTTTGTTTGTCTTAAATGACGTCACGCGCCAAATGGTCACGAAAATAGCCAAACAGAAATTCGCCATGATCCGCGCTAACTTATTTTAATTATTACTTATTAACAATACTTCTGGGGCGGCACGGTGGTGTAGTGGTTACCGCTGTCACCTCACAGCAAGAAGGTCTGGGTTCGAGCCCCTTAGCCGACGAGGGCCTTTCTGTGCGGAGTTTGCATGTTCTCCCCGTGTCTGCATGGGTTTCCTCTGGGTGCTCCGGTTTCCCCCACAGTCCAAAGACATGCAGGTTAGGTTAACTGGTGACTCTAAATTGACTGTAGGTGTGAATGTGAGTGTGAATGGTTGTCTGTGTCTATTTGTCAGCTCTGTGATGACCTGGTGACTTGTCCAGGGTGTACCCCGCCTTTCGCCCGTAGTCAGCTGGGATAGGCTCCAGCTTGCCTGTGACCCTGTAGAACAGGATAAAGCAGCTAGAGATAATGAGATGAGATGAACAATACTTCTTGGGACCAGAAGAAAATTACAGAAGTTTTTTTTAACATATAAAGTTTCAAATGTGCATAAAATTAAAACTGTTGCCTATGAGCTTTAAGGCTCATTAGTTCAAGTAGTTTTGCTATACTGTTCTTTTTCCCATAAACAGACGACAAAGTACAACATACATTAAAGGTAGAAATACCAATCTATTTAAAGAACTTAGGATAGCCCCCCTATTAATGCCTGTACAGCAAAGGGGCACTACATGAGGAAACACATTACTACCCTTTCAACCATTCTGAATCTTAAAAGCACTACCACCTTCCAGAGGGTACCCTCCAGCTATCTAAGATAAGCAAAGTTCTCCTGGCATTGGAACAGGGATGGCTAGGAGAATACAAAGGTAAGAGTCTGGATGAAATTCACCTTGATGTGAACTGTATTAAGTCTTAGTATATTTTAATGTAAGAAAAAAGTGAAAAAGGACAACCTTTTCAATCTATAAATCCTACTCTTCAAGAATATAAATATTTTACCTTATTTGACTTATGAGGAGGACAAGTTTAATAGGGTTTATAGTTTGACTATAACGACACAATTTTAGTCACACTATTTATATTATCAGTCCAGATGTTTATGTAGTACATTTGTTCACTCATCAAATTGATCACAACAGTTTTAAATTTCCAGCTCATTCATCTCATCTCATTATCTCTAGAAGCTTTATCCTTCTACAGGGTCGCAGGCAAGCTGGAGCCTATCCCAGCTGACGACAGGTGAAAGGCAGGGTACACCCTGGACAAGTCACCAGGTCATCACAGGGCTGACACATAGACACAGACAACCATTCACACTCACATTCACACCTATGGTCAATTTAGAGTCACCAGTTAACCTAACCTGCATGTCTTTGGACTGTGGGGGAAACCGGAGCACCCGGACACGGGGAGAACATGCAAACTCCACACAGAAAGGCCCTCGCCGGCCACGGAGCTCGAACCCGGACCTTCTTGCTGTGAGGCGACAGCACTAACCACTACACCACCGTGCCGCCCAGGCTCATTCATATTCTATCAATTACCCTTTTTGAGACTGTTGACATGGAAATGTGTTTACAAGAGAACATGGAAGGTATGATTTTTTTTAAACTGGTTATGAATTATCTTTCATTGGATATGAATATTTATGACCACTGCGTGTGCATTTTGTTTTGGAGTATTGAATGCCTACAGGTTTCCCTACTTATTGACCATTTTTGGGAATACACAACTGGTTAAGAGGATAATTCCAGTATTTTTCAATCTAGCCTCTATATTGTATTCTCTATGATTTCAGTCAGTACAAAGGAGCGTTTTGTTGATTAGATGTCCTCAAGTTTTCAACCATGGAAAACAGTCAGCTACTTCCTGTCAATGAGAATTAATGTCAATCCACAGATCTCATCTCATCTCATTATCTCTAGCCGCTTTATCCTTCTACAGGATCGCAGGCAAGCTGGAGCCTATCCCAGCTGACTACGGGCGAAAGGCGGGGTACACCCTGGACAAGTCGCCAGGTCATCACAGAGCTGACACACAGACAACCATTCACACTCACACCTATGGTCAATTTAGAGTCACCAGTTAACCTAACCTGCATGTCTTTGGACTGTGGGGGAAACTGGAGCACCCGGAGGAAACCCACGCGGACACAGGGAGAACATGCAAACTCCACACAGAAAGGCCCTCGCCGGCCCCGGGGCTCGAACCCAGGACCTTCTTGCTGTGAGGCGACAGCGCTAACCACTACACCACCCCCCAATCCACAGATGTTTTCTTAAAAAAAAAAGAACCTGCCCCCCCCCCCACTAACTTTAACCATTATGGTAGTGCTTATATATTTATCCTGTAACTGTAGTCAGATCATTGAACTCTTTCAGCAAGGATTCAAATATATATTGGGACTACATTGAATTATTCTGGTTCAAGGATGGAACCACTAACCAGTAGGTCAACCTCCCACCCCGACTAGCAAACCACTGTGACAAAATTAAAGGGCAATAACAAGTCATTTTGCATTGTTTCCATAGTTCTACAATATATACAGACAGTGCAGGTTTAAATCCCCCTTCATTCAGAACCAGACTAGTGCTCACAAAAGTTGTTCATCACCAGGAGACAATCTCACTCACTTATCCACTGCGATGTATGGCAAGTCTAAAATTCAGCAACTATGATTTGAAACTAAAATATTCTGTTAAAGCAATGAAATATGTGAAAGCCCTAATGGAGGATCCTTATGTTTATTTGTAAATTTAATTCTGGCACAGCACACCAAACTATAATGGCAAAATGAAGACAGGACATTACCAAAGGTTCATGCTACTCTCACAAATTGTTTACATGCTACCAACAATTGAGATAAGACTCAATAAACAGGGACTTCCTCTTTGTGGTTCATGTGCAGTAAGCACACATACTACAGCATGAGACACACCACTCTGAAAAGCTTTAGATACTGAAAAAAAGACAGTTCTAACGTGTCAAATGTAGATGTCTTATTAGTCTACCTTTAGGGATTCCACATATTTGGTTGTTGCTTTAATAGAATCTTTTAGTTTCAAATTAAATTCCTGGATTTTAGACTTGCTGTCTGTCACATTGGAGGAGCGTGCAACATTGTCTCCAGATGATGTGCTACCTGTGTGAGTGCTCATCTGGTTCTGTATGAAGGGGAGGGGTTTAAAGCTGTGCCATCTACCACTATATTGTAGAGCTATGGAAGGAATATGAAATTACTCTAAACTGTTGTTCATCATAGACACACATGCCATTGTGGCAGCGGGGGCGTGGTCTAGCATCGGTCTGTGACAGGAGGGCAGAGTCGGGGAAGTTAAGTGGCAGAATCACAACACCTGTTGTTAATTGATGTGTTTGTGTGTCTTCCCAGTGACCGCGCCTTTCTTAAGGAGAGAGAGTGAGAGCAGAGGGACTGTCTCCACAACCAGACAGCTGATGTGTGTGCGTGTGTCTGCGTGTGTGTTTGCAGCTGAAAAGCTGAATAAAGAGAGTTTTTGTGAACTCAGTTCTGTCCTGCCGTCCTTCTGTGCTCCACCCATTTACACGAACTGCCACAGTGGTGCCGAAACCCGGGAATGAGCACAGAAGACAACAGCACCATGGAGTCCTCCACTTTCGCCGACCTGATCCACGCCCTCGCCACGGCCCAACAGAGCCAGCACCAGGTGCTGCTCGCCCTCCGAAAGGAGCAAGAACAATGGTTCGAGGCCCTGGTGCTGGCGCAACAGGAAGATCGTCAGGCGTTCCGGCACCTCCTCGCGTCGGTGGGGTCCACCAACTCCACCACCACGGGCCCTTCCCCCCTCACCCTCACGAAGATGGGCCCGCAGGACGACCCTGAGGCATTCTTCATGCTCTTTGAGCAGGTAGCAGAGACCTCGGGGTGGCCGGTGGAACAGCGCGCGGCGCGCCTTCTCCCCCTGCTAACGGGAGAGGCGCAGCTGGCCGCGCTACAGCTCCCCGCCGACCACCGGCTGGCCTACGCGGACCTTCGCCGGGCCGTCCTCCAGCGGGTGGGACGCACCCCGGAGCAACATCATCAGCGTTTCCGCGCTCTGCGCTTGGAGGAAGTCGGCCGGCCGTTCGCGTTTGGCCAGCAATTCCGGGACGCCTGCTGGCAGTGGCTGAGGGCCGACAGCTGCGACTCCGAGGGACTCATTGACCAGGTGGTACTGGAACAGTTCATCGCGCGTCTACCAGCGGGAACCGCAGAGTGGGTCCAGTGCTACCGCCCGGCGTCGCTGGATCAGGCAATCGAGCTGGCAGAGGATAATCTGGCGGCTGTCCCGACGGCAGGACAGCAGACGACCTCTTCTCTCCTCTCTCTCTCTCTCTCCCCTCCTCCTGTGTCTTCTCGCCCCATTCCCCCACCGCGGAGACGGGGGCCGGCGCCACCTCAGCCGGCCCGCCGCACCCGCGGTGCCCTTCCATGTCTCCCTTCTGTGTCTGTCTCTCCCCCCCCTCAGGTGAGTGAGCCCCAGAGCACTAGTGCAGAGAGGAAGCCCGGGCCGGTTTGCTGGCTCTGCGGGGAACCGGGCCACCTCCAACAGCAGTGCTCGATAATGGAGGTGGGCGCGGTGGTTCGGATCCCCAACGCGAGCTGCCAGGAGCTGCCCTCGATCAGGCCAGAGTGTATCGCATACCGGTGAGTATCCAAGGGGCTACATATCAGGCGTTGGTGGATTCAGGCTGTAATCAGACCTCAATCCACCAAAACCTGGTGCAAGACGAGGCATTGGGGGGAGCACAATTGGTGAAGGTGTTGTGTGCATGGGGATGTTCACAACTACCCTTTAGTGTCGGTCCACATTATTTTCAGAGGGGAAAAATTTATAGTGAAGGCGGCGGTTAATCCTCGCCTTACCCACTCTTTAATTTTGGGGAATGATTGGCCGGGATTTCGGGGTTTAATGACACACTTAGTCAAGAGTGGGTCCTGCCATTTGACAGGGGGAGGTCCCGGTGTCGCTTTGGCGGGAGCAGCTGTCACAGAGCCGTCTACGTCATCTCCGCGCCAGAGTGAGGAGCCGCCGGCTCCTCCTCTCTCTTGGGGAATCCCTCGCGGATTTCCCATTAGATCAATCGCGAGACGAGACTCTGCGGCATGCTTTTGACCAAGTGAGAGTAATCGATGGTCAAACGCTCCAGCCGAACGCCACCCCGTCCTTCCCCTACTTCGCGATTATGAAGGATAGATTATACCAAGTGATGCAGGACACTCAAACTAAAGAGCGAGTCACGCAGCTTTTAATTCCGAAGAGCCGCCGGGAATTGGTATTCCAGGCGGCTCACTTTAATCCCATGGCTGGACACTTAGGGCAGGATAAAACACTAGCCCGAATAATGGCCCGATTCTACTGGCCGGGGATTCGCGGCGATGTCCGTAGGTGGTGTACGGCATGCCGTGAATGCCAGTTAGTAATTCCAGCGGCCCTTCCAAAAGCACCTTTGCGCCCTCTACTGTTAATCGAGACCCCGTTCGAAAGAATTGGGATGGATCTCGTCGGGCCATTAGATCGGTCAACACAAGGGTACCGCTTTATATTAGTTCTGGTGGACTAAGCAATGCGATACCCAGAAGCAGTGCCTCTTTGCAATATCTCAGCATGCAGTATTGCGGAGGTGCTCTTCCGCGTCATCTCCCGAGTTGGAATCCCGAAAGAGATTCTGACTGATCAAGGCACTACGTTTATGTCACGAACACTGAATGAACTGTATGGGTTATTAGGTATTAAGCCGATCCGCACCAGCGTTTATCACCCACAAACGGACGGCTTAGTGGAACGGTTTAATCGCACCCTGAAAAACATAATTAAGAAATTTGTAAGTGAGGATGCACGTAACTGGGATAAATGGCTCGAACCCTTGCTCTTTGCAGTGCGAGAGGTCCCCCAAGCCTCCACGGGGTTCTCCCCGTTTGAATTATTATATGGGCGTAAGCCGCGCAGCATTTTAGACGTGCTGCGAGAAAATTGGGAGGAGGGACCTTCACCAAGCAAAAATGAAATTCAATACGTTATTGACCTGCGTGCAAAACTCCACACACTCACACAACTAACCCAGGAGAATTAGCGGCAGGCCCAAGAACGGCAAACCCGCCTGTACGACAAGGGTACGCGCCTTAGAGAGTTTGCACCGGGAGAGAAAGTACTCGTACTGTTGCCCACATCGAGCTCTAAATTAGTCGCCAAGTGGCAAGGGCTCTTTGAGGTCACACGGTGAGTCGGGGACGTCGACTATGAGGTGAAGCGAACGGACAGGGATGGGGTGCTACAGATTTACCACCTCAACCTACTCAAACTCTGGAACGAGGAGGTCCCCGTGGCGTTGATGTCGGTGGTTCCGGAGAAGGCGGAGCTGGGGCCAGAGGTTCAAAAAGGAACATTAGCATCACGTCCCTCTCCAGTCCCCTGTGGAGACCATCTCTCCCCGACCCAACTCACGGAGGTTGCCCAGTTGCAGACCGAGTTTTCGGACGTGTTCTCACCCTTGCCCGGCCGCACTAACCTCATAGAGCACCACATTGAGACGCCCCCGGGGGTGGTAGTGCGTAGCCGCCCTTACAGATTACCCGAACACAAGAAAAAGGTGGTTCGGGAAGAACTCGAGGCCATGCTCGAAATGGGCATCGTCGAGGAGTCCCACAGTGACTGGAGCAGCCCGGTGGTCTTGGTACCCAAGGCCGACGGGTCGGTCCGGTTCTGTGTGGACTATAGAAAAGTCAACGCGGTGTCTAAATTCGATGCATACCCAATGCCTCATATTGATGAGTTGCTCAATCGGCTAGGCACGGCTCGTTTTTACTCGACACTGGATTTAACAAAGGGTTATTGGCAGATCCCCTTGACTCCATTATCCCGGGAAAAAACAGCCTTTTCCACACCGTTCGGCTTACACCAATTCATCACACTTCCTTTTGGGCTGTTTGGGACGTTTCAGCAGCTGATGGACAGGGTCCTCCGCCCCCACGCCACCTATGTGGCCGCATACCTCGACGATATCATTATTTATAGTAATGACTGGCAGTGGCACTTACAACACCTGAGGGCCGTCCTTAAGTCGCTGAGGCGAGCGGGTCTCACAGCCAACCCAAAGAAGTGTGCGATTGGGCAGGTGGAAGTACCACCCCGATTCCAAAAAAGTTGGGACAAAGTACAAATTGTAAATAAAAATGGAATGCAATAATTTTCAAATCCCAAAAACTGATATTGTATTCACAATAGAACATAGACAACATATCAAATGTTGAAAGTGAGACATTTTGAAATTTCATGCCAAATATTGGCTTATTTGAAATTTCATGACAGCAACACATCTCAAAAAGGTTGGGACAGGGGCAATAAGAGGCTGGAAAAGTTAGAGGTACAAAAAAGGAACAGCTGGAGGACCAAATTGCAACTCATTAGGTCAATTGGCAATAGGTCATTAACATGACTGGGTATAAAAAGAGCATCTTGGAGTGGCAGCGGCTCTCAGAAGTAAAGATGGGAAGAGGATCACCAATCCCCCTAATTCTGCTCCGACAAATAGTGGAGCAATATGAGAAAGGAGTTCAACAGTGTAAAATTGCAAAGAGTTTGAACATATCATCATCTACAGTGCATAATATCATCAAAAGATTCAGAGAATCTGGAAGAATCTCTGTGCGTAAGGGTCAACTCCGGAAAACCATACCGGGTGCCCATGATCTTCGGGCCCTTAGACAGCACTGCATCACATACAGGCATGCTTCTGTATTGGAAATCACAAAATGGGCTCAGGAATATTTCCAGAGAACATTATCTGTGAACACAATTCACTGTGCCATCCGCCGTTGCCAGCTAAAACTCAATAGTTCAAAGAAGAAGCCATATCTAAACATGATCCAGAATCGCAGACGTCTTCTCTGGGCCAAGGCTCATTTAAAATGGACTGTGGCAAAGTGGAAAACTGTTCTGTGGTCAGACGAATCAAAATTTGAAGTTCTTTATGGAAATCAGGGACGCCGTGTCCTTCGGACTAAAGAGGAGAAGGATGACCCAAGTTGTTATCAGCGCTCAGTTCAGAAGCCTGCATCTCTGATGGTATGGGGTTGCATTAGTGTGTGTGGCATGGGCAGCTTACACATCTGGAAAGACACCATCAATGCTGAAAGGTATATCCAGGCTCTAGAGCAACATATGCTCCCATCCAGACGACATCTCTTTCAGGGAAGACCTTGCATTTTCAACATGACAATGCCAAACCACATACTGCATCAATTACAGCATCATGGCTGCGTAGAAGAAGGGTCCGGGTACTGAACTGGCCAGCCTGCAGTCCAGATCTTTCACCCATAGAAAACATTTGGCGCATCATAAAACGGAAGATACGACAAAAAAGACCTAAGACAGTCGAGCAACTAGAATCCTACATTAGACAAGAATGGGTTAACATTCCTATCCCTAAACTTGAGCAACTTGTCTCCTCAGTCCCCAGACATTTACAGACTGTTGTAAAGAGAAAAGGGGATGTCTCACAGTGGTAAACATGGCCTTGTCCCAACTTTTTTGAGATGTGTTGTCATGAAATTTAAAATCACCTAATTTTTCTCTTTAAATGATACATTTTCTCAGTTTAAACATTTGATATGTCATCTATGTTCTATTCTGAATAAAATATGGAATTTTGAAACTTCCATGTCATTGCATTCCATTTTTATTTACGATTTGTACTTTGTCCCAACTTTTTTGGAATCGGGGTTGTACGGTATCTGGGCTTCCACTTGGGCAACGGACAGGTGCGTCCCCAAATTAACAAGACAGCAGCAATTGCGGCCTGCCCGAGGCCCAAGACCAAAAAGGGGGTGAGACAGTTCCTGGGGCTGGCTGGCTACTATCGTCGGTTTATACCTAATTATTCGGACGTCACCAGCCCGCTGACTGATCTCACTAAAAAGGGGGCACCAGATTCAGTCCAGTGGACGGAGCAATGCCAGCGGGCTTTCTCTGAAGTAAAGGCTGCACTGTGCAGGGGGCCACTATTACACTCCCCTGACTTTTCTCTCCCTTTTATGTTACAGACGGATGCGTCGGACAGAGGGCTGGGGGCCGTGTTGTCCCAGGAGGTAAGGGGGAGGATCGTCCCGTGCTGTACATCAGCAGAAAGCTGTTGGTATGCGAGGGTCGCTACCGCACGATAGAAAAGGAGTCCCTCACGATCAAGTGGGTGGTCCTCGCCCTCCGCTACTACCTGCTGGGACGCCCTTTCACCCTCTGTTCGGACCACATGCCCCTCCAGTGGCTCCACCGCATGAAGGATGCCAACACGCGGATCACCCGTTGGTATCTGGCACTCCAACCCTTTAATTTCAAGGTGATCCACAGGCCGGGGGCGCAGATGGTTGTGGCGGACTTTCTCTCCCGTTGGGGGGGGGGGGGGGGGGGGGAGTCGGCTGCAGGCCAGATGGCTGCCTGGCCTGAGTGGGGGTATGTGGCAGCGGGGGCGTGGTCAAGCACCGGTCTGTGACAGGAGGACGGAGTCAGGGAAGGTAAGTGGCAGAATCACTACACCTGATGTCAATTAACCTGTGTTTGTGTGTCTTCCCAGTGACCGCGCCCTATATAAAGAGAGAGAGCAGAGGAAGGCAGCTCTCTCCTGATCCAGCCAACTTGCGTGTTCTGTGTGACTGGGAGTATATTTGTCTCTGAAAAGAACAAATAAATTGAATTATGGAACTTTATTCTGGCCTGCCGTCTTTCTGTGCTCCTCCCCCTCCTACAAACTGCCACACTGGGGTTTACTGCCAGAGCCATAGATATGCTGGCCATAAAAGACCTCCATCTAGTCAGTAGTTTTGAGTGCCTGCACAGGTATAATAATAACTAACTTTTTTTTTTATACTTTTTTCCAATGCAGATTGCACTTGGGTTTCATAACATCTTAGTCATGGTTTGTGCATAAAAGAGGTATAAAGCACCCATTTAGTTTGAGGTCTGTAAGCATACAATAGTCTAAAGTACAGAAAAACTCTTCACAACTGTTGTGGAGAATAAAATTATATATATTTCTCAGTGACTGTGGGATGGTGCTTTGTGGTTTCTGAACCAAGTCAGTACTGCAATGAATGACCTATGCGATTAATCCAATAGTGTTTTAGTACCAATTAATTTAGTTTTTACACCTGCAATGTGTTCTTTTTAAGCCTACATAGTTAACCTGCTGTCAAAAAAAGCTGGACACCAGAGGAATCTCCTGCAGTCGAAAGGCATGTAAGGAAATTAATAGCGAGTAGCTAAGTTCCAGGGAAAATGGACTGTCAGTGTTGCATTACTGAAGAACCTGAAGCCCTAGGAAATGAGACCGAAAAGCAGTTAAATATTTAATCAAAAATTGAATTTCTGCCATGAGAAGAAAAGTAGAGTTACTGGCTGCAAGATGTGAGTGGTGAAGATTCTACTTTATTCAGTCTGTACCTGCCAGGTAGTTCTCAGGCTGCAGGCACTTACAGATGTATGTGCAGGGGAGAGCGGGGAATGCAGACTGGCAAGCAAATCCAAAACGCTAGACAAAATTGAAGTCGAGGGACAGGCAGTGGTCGATCGATCAGCAGACAGAGTAATAAGGGCTAAAGTGTATTTACTAGAGTGAAGAATGACGACAACAACAAGGGTCAAGACCATGATAAGGTAGGCAGAATAACCAGGCTTGGTAAGACACTGAACAATACTTTGCATTGAGTGAGTGTGGGAGAGGTGTTTATATAGCATGGGCTGATTAACCAGGAAATGAGTGACAGGTGTAATTAATAGACAGGTGATAGAGGGCACTGTAGTTCTTGGGTGTTGTAGTTCAGATCGGCCATGTTTGTAGTCTGACTGGAAGTGGCGCTCTCTATCATGATACTGACCATAGTTAACACTAGCTAGGCAGCTGTATGTAGAAACCAGTTCTTCCCAGTCTGAGAGTCAGGCATTCAACCATGTGATGGTAATTCCAGTTTTTCTTGTTTTATCCTGTTCAAGTTTTTTCTTGATCTTTTGTTAAGATGGACCACAATAGGGGCGGTAAAAAAATTCAATTTTGCAATACATCACAATTCTTCCTCTTTTTGTTTTCTGTTAATTTTCACTGAATAAAGCAAGACATAGTTGTGTGCTAGGTTTTCTTTGTTTTATTTTGTAGTCAGTTAATTGCCAATTTACATTGGAATAATGCTTCATGTCATGGACCAGTTGCAGTTATTAATAAATACATAATTACTGCTTTTTTCTTTGTAAAGGATTTTTTTTTCAATCACAATTAATTGTCTTGCAATATATTGATTATCACATAATTGCAATATTAAGATAGTATCATTGTCATGGGGCAAGTATCATAATGGTATCGTGAGTTACCTTGTGATTCCCACTGCTAAACCACAGTGGTGATTGTGCTAACCAGGGATGTGAATTGATTGGTGTAGAGGGAAAAGAGAGGAGATGCAGGATATAGAGGATGTAAATTAGAATGTAAATCCCTGATGCAGTCTTACAATGTGTTTGGACAAATAATGGAAACGATGAATGTTAAGATATAAAAACTAGAAGTGTGTGTGTGTGTGTGTGTGTGTGTGTGTGTGTGTGTGTGAGAGAGAGAGAGAGAGAGAGAGAGAGAGAATGTCGACCTCACAAGTTCTAAATGCTAGAAATGGCCCCACAAGTGACCAAAAAACTGGTGTGGAGAAAAAAAAAGTTTTGAACTCTGTTAAATTGAAATTATTATTATTATTATTATTAGGGCGGCACGGTGGTGTAGTGGTTAGCGCTGTCACCTCACAGCAAGAAGGTCCTGGGTTCGAGCCCCATGGCCGGCGAGGGCCTTTCTGTACGGAGTTTGCATGTTCTCCCCGTGTCCACGTGGGTTTCCTCCGGGTGCTCCGGTTTCCCCCACAGTCCAAAGACATGTAGGTTAGGTTAAGTGGTGACTCTAAATTGACCGTAGGTGTGAATGTGAGTGTGAATGGTTGTGTGTCAATGTGTCAGCCCTGTGATGACCTGGCGACTTGTCCAGGGTGTACCCTGCCTTTTGCCCGTAGTCAGCAGGGATAGGCTCCAGCTTGCCTGCGACCCTGTAGAACAGGATAAAGTGGCTAGAGATAATGAGATTATTATTATTATTATTATTATTAGTGGTGGTAGTAGTAGTATTTTATCTTGCCTGATTTTTTTACAGGTGTGTAGAACCAATGGAAAGGGTGGACCCCACAATTGGGCAAAAAACCTTTGGACCCTTCAAGGGAGGAAAATGTGTGTGTGTGTGTGTGTGTGTGTGTGTGTGTGTGTGTGTGTGTGTGTGTGTGTGTGTTAGATTTTTAGATTATATTTAGCAATTAGTCTTATGATAATGGAAGTTAAAACACTGCATTTTTTGTGCTTCAAAGGGTGTCTATAGTGAAAATGCAGCCTGGATACCAGAATACTGCAAAGCTTTGAAGGCATTCAGGGAACATTTACATTCATATGAGCCCAGCACATATTATTCCATAGAATATCTCTCATACTTTATTTATTACTAGTGTGTGTATGCAACTCACTAGTAATAAATTACCCACAGGACCTAAATTAACTTCTTCATACACAAGCAGTTTGAAGGAATGGTAGAAAGCCCCAGATGCAAATTTCTCTCTTTTGTATATCATGCATGTCATAATAATTTGCAAATTTCAGTGTGAAAAAGCCTCAGGAACAATGTCTTCCACTGTCCTGGGAAAGAGAGAGGAAGTTTATTTCTTTTCTTTTTTGATTAAAAAAAAGCAATGAGTGTTAGCAGTGAGAGAGTGAGAAACAGCAAGAGCATATCAAATATTTTTCAGTATTATGCTAGATAATTAGGACCACAGGGAGCTGGAGAATAATTAAACTCAGCGAAATAGTTTACTAATCCTTTGAGAGAACACTAATAGTGCAGCATTTACATCAAGCATGCTGGTTTGAATGATAAACTTTTGACTTGACAAAGGATGATCTAAAAATGTTATCTAATTATAAAGCCCATAATGTTCACTGCTGATCATGTAAGCCAGCACCAGGCCAGAATAATAAATAAGATGACAAATACATAAAAATACACAGCAGGAGACATTTAGAAGAGCTCTCTTGCACATACAGGGTAACACTGTGTCACAACTGCAAATTATAAGGATTCACATGAGCCAATTTGTGTGTAAAGTTAGCCAGTTTTGGTTAGCATAAAGAGTATACTTAGTGCTTTTATCCTCTAGTAGTGAATGAGAACAATTTTGATGCATTTTATATGAATGCATTCAGAATTAAAATTGAGTGTTAATTCTCCTTTCTAGGGGTATAACGCAATGTCATTATCTTTATCCATTTAGTGCTTCAAATATATACTGGTATCTGTGTATGCTGAATTCACTCAAGGTAAAAAGGTAATTTCTGACCTAGGAAAATTAATTTACTACTTCAGAAATTAACTAGGAAAAAACAAAGAAAACACCAATTCAGTATTCATTCAGTATTCTACTTAGGATCTTGGGGTGGTGTCTTCAATGCTGAGTTCAGCAAGTGATGGAAAAAAAAATAACATGGCTGCTCAGAGCATTAGCAGTAAACACAGTAGCAGTTCTTACCTTTAAATGAGGTATGCTTTATTTTATTCTGTCTCCTCTGCATGTGCTTTGCAGGAATCAACAGAGCTAAACACTGAGGTCTGGAAGGCTTTAAATGAGGATAACTACTAAAGTAATGTTCAGTATTCTTTATTTGTACATTTTGATCAGCATGAGCTTCATGAACTAACACTGGATTTGGAGCACAAGATAGATAAATAGTATAATGATACAGGAAAGCAGTTTGTAAAATAGAAATCTAAACTACAACATAACACAATCCCATACATAGATATTAGTAACTAACATTGTAAATAGACAATATATTTACATTTAAGACTGCAGTGATTGCAGCCTGCCTGAGACCTAAGACAAAAAAGGGGGTGAGGCAGTTCCTGGGGCTTGCTGGCTATTATAGGTGATTCATGCCTAACTGTTCAGATGTTATTAGCCCGCTGACTGACCTCACTAAAAAGGGGTTGCAAGATCCAGTCCAGTGGATGGAGCCATGCAAACAAGCTTTTGCTCAGGTAAAGGCAGTTTTGTGTGAGAGCCCACTGTTGCATTCTCCTGACTTTTCTCTCCCTTTTGTTTTACAGACCGACACATCAGATAGAGAGCTGGGGGCCATTTTGTCCCAGGTGGTGGAGGCGAGGAGCATCTAGTGCTGTACATCAGCCGCAAGCTCTCCATACGAGATTCAAAGTACAGCACGATAGAAAAAGAGTGTCTGGCCATCAAGTGGGTGGTCCTCACCCTCTGGTACTACCTGCTAGGATGCCCATTCACCCTCTGTTCCGACCATGGCCTGCTCCAGTGGCTCCACCCCATGAAGGATGCCAATGTGCGGATCACTCATTGGCATCTGGCCCTTCAGCCCTTTAAGTTTGAGGTGGTCCACAGGCCAGGGGCACAGATGGTGGTGGCAGATTACCTCTCCCACCGGGCAGGGAGTCAGCTGCAGGCTGGACGTCTCCCTGGCCTGAGCCGGGCAGTGGAGGTATGTGGCAGCAAGGACATGGTCAAGCATCAGCTGTGAATGGTGAGGAGGCATTTTGAACTAGTAGGTAACGTGATGAGGTGCACCTGTGTTTAATTACTGGCTGTCTTATTAACCTGTGTTTCTGTGTCTTTCAGACAGCCAGAAACAAGAGACAGAGCTGTGACACCCAGTCGCATGTGTGTGTGTGTTTAGTGTGTTTATGGTTTGTGAATAGTCACTGAAAAGTGTGCACAATAAAAAGAACACACCTGTTCTGAAGTCTGTTCCCATGTTTCCCAAACATCTGAAAGTTGTTACAACTATATTGTCAGTTCTTCAGTTCAATTCCGACATCGACCAACCTATAAGCTAGCCAGCTATCAAGTATATTCTAAGTATTGTCCTGTTCATCTGTGGCAGTCTAGGTTTTAAAGTACAATATTAACCACAAATTACAAACATGGGAAGAAATACAACCCAAATTCCCAAACAGTTGGGATGCTGTGCACAATGTAACTTAAAACACAATATGATGATTTACAAATCATAGAAACCCTATACTGTATTTAATTGAAAATAGTACAAAAAAACAACATATCAAATATGGCAACTGAGAAATGTACTGTTTTTTGAAAAATATATGTTCATTTTGAATTTGATGCCAGCAACACATTTGAAAAAAGTTGAGACAGGGGATGTTTACCACTGTGTTGCATCACCTCTACTTTTAACAACACTGTAAATGTTTGGGAACTGAGAAAACCAATTGTTCTTGTTCTGAAAGTAAAATGTCCCATTCTTATCTGATGTACAATTTCAGTTGCTCAACAGTTCTGAGTTTCTATTGTTGTAGTTTGCACTTAACAATCTGCCAAATATTTTCAACTAGCAGGTTACCTAGCATTGCCTGGGTTTTGCAAAATTCTGGGTTGCCCCAGACTTCCATGTCAAATTTGGCGAAGATCTGTAGAGAAATGGTGATGTTAACCCAAGACAAACAAAAATCCAAACATCCACCATCCAATACAAAAAAAACCCAATACATTTTCTGAGTTTCAACATTTGATACGCTACCTTTGAACTATTTTCAATGAAATATATGGTTTCCATGATTTGCAAATAATAGCATTCTGTTTTTATTTACATTTTACACTTTATCACAACTGTTTTTGGAAAATGGGGGCCTTTCTGTGTGGAGTTTACATGTTCTCCCTGTGTCTGTGTGAGTTTACTCTGGGTGCTCTGGTTTCCCCCACAGTTCAAAGACATGCAGTTAGGTTAACATGGGCTGAAGTGCCCTTGAACAAGGTACGTAACACCTAACTGCTCCCTGGGCACTGTAGTATGGCTGCCCACTGGTCTGTGTGTGTGTGTGTGTGTGTGTGTGTGTGTGTGTGTGTGTGTGTGTGTGTGTGTGTGTGTGTTTTTTTCACTGCTTCAGATGGGCAGACATCCGAAGTCTCCCGGAAGTTCCGGGAGTCTCCCGCATATTGATAGTGGCTCCTTGATGCCCGCAAATTGGATAATATCTCCCGGAATCTAGAGCAAGCAAGCAAGAGCATGCACGCGAAACATTAATGTCTGCATCGCACATATGATGGAGTGCGCGAGGGAGAGCGAGAGAGACTGCATGTGTGCCTGTTCATGTAGCGCATGCTAGACAAAGAGCATCCTGATTTGTTTACAGACATCCCAACCTGCAGAAACTCAATCCCCCGCTGATGGGAAAAAAGTCATGCAGCATGACTTTTTTTCCCATCAGCGGGGGGGTTCATGACACCTCCCTGAAATGAGTTTCTGCAGGTTGGGATGTCTGGATGGGTTAAATGCAGAGGATGAATTTCACTGTGCTTGAGTGTGCATGTGACAAATAAAGGCCTCTTCTTCTTCTAAACACAAACACAACATTGCCCCCCCCCCCCCCCCCCGTCCTATTAAAATTAAATCCTGCCATATTTAATGTGCTCATGGAAAAAAAAAACTGCTCTACTATAACACAAGAATAACTGTCATAAACATTTGGAGGCTGCTGGATGACATCTGAGAACTGATACCATTGGCTCACAACAATAAACATGACCCAAGCTAAAGCTAGTTAGCCTTTACATTTTTGTGAATGGGAAATCTACTACAATTGCTATCTCCCCCTTTTAAAAACATCTCTGGAACTGCTTTCTGTATACTGGCTTATGTGACGCACGATCTTAAGTCATATGACTTGAATTAGCTAATAAAAATAAATTAGAACAACAAATTAAGAATGAAGCTACCTTGCAGTTCTTTGAAAATGCCACATGATGGTGCTCAAATGAACAGCATGCACTATAACACTCCATCCATCCATTATCTGTAGCTGCTTATCCTGTTCTACAGGGCCCCAGGCAAGCTAAAGCCTATCCCAGCTGACTATGGGCGAGAGGCAGGGTACACCCTGGATAAGTCGCCAGGTCATCACAGGGCTGATACAGAGACAAACAACCATTCACACTCACACCGACGGTCAATTTAGAGTCACCAATTAACCTAACCTGCATGTCTTTGGATTGTGGAGGAAACTGGAACACCCGGAGGAAACCCACGCAGACATGGGGAGAACATGCAAACTCCACACAGAAAGACCCTCGCTGGCCACTGGGCTCGAACCCAGGACCTTCTTGCTGTGAGGCGACAGTGTTAACCACTACACCACCATGCTGCCCACTATAACATTCCTCACATTTTATTAGATACAATATGACTATAAAATTTACAGAATGCCTAAAGATTCAAAACATGACAACCAAACAAATGTTCAGGAAGACATAAGTACTTCTTTTTGTAATAGGCCTAAATAAATGAAAATGCATGGAAAATACAAGATTGCGCTTAAACTGGATGCAAATCCATATTCCATGTCAACCCTGAGAGGCAGCCTGCTGCCACTCATGCCTAAAATTAAACAGGAGCTGAAATACAGTGGTGCTTGAAAGTTTGTGAACCCTTTAGAATTTTCTATATTTCTGCATAAATATGACCTAAAACATCATCAGATTTTCCACACAAGTCCTAAAAGTAGATAAAGAGAACCCAGTTAAACAAATGGGACAAAAATATTATACTTGGTCATTTATTTATCAAGGAAAATGATCCAATATTACATATCTGTGAGTGGCAAAAGTATGTGAACCTCTAGGATTAGCAGTTAATTTGAAGGTGAAATTAGAGTCAGGTGTTTTCAATCAATAGCATGACAATCAGGTGTGAGTGGGCACCCTGCTTTATTTAAAGAACAGAGATCTATCAAAGTCTGATCTTCACAACACACATTTGTGGAAGTTTGTGGAAGTGTATCATGGCATGAACAAAGGAGATTTCTGAGGACCTCAGAAAAAACATTGATGATGCTCATCAGGCTGGAAAAGGTTACAAAACCATCTCTAAAGAGTTTGGACTCCACCAATCCACAGTCAGACAGATTGTGTACAAATGAAGGAAATTCAGGACCATTGTTACACTCCCCAGGAGTGGTCAACCAACAAAGATCACTCCAAGAGCAAGGCATGTAATAGTCGGCAAGGTCCCAAAGGACCCCAGGGTAACTTCTAAGCAACTGAAGGCCTCTCTCAAATTGGTTAAGGTTAATGTTCATGAGTCTACCATCAGGAGAACACTGAACAAAAATGGTGTGCATGGCAGGGTTGCAAGGATAAAGCCACTGCTCTCCAAAAAGAACATTGCTGTTCATCTGCAGTTTGCTAAAGATCACGTGGACAAGCCAGAAGGCTATTGGAAAAATCTTTTGTGGACGGATGAGACCAAAATACAACTTTTTGGTTTAAATGAGAAGCGTTATGTTTGGAGAAAGGAAACCACTGCATTCCAGCATAAGAACCTTATCCCATCTGTGAAACATGGTGGTGGTAGTATCATGGTTTGAGTCTGTTTTGCTGCATCTGGGCCAGGACGGTTTGCCATCATTGATGGAACAATGAATTCTAAATTATACCAGCAAATTCTAAAGGAAAATGTCAGGACATCTGTCCGTGAACTGAATCTCAAGAGAAGGTGGGTCATGCAGCAAGACAACAACCCTAACACGCAAGTTGTTCTACCAGAGAATGGTTAAAGAAGAATAAAGTTAATGTTTTGGAACGGCCAAGTCAAAGTCCTGACCTTAATTCAATTGAAATGCTGTGCAAGGACCTGAAGCGAGCAGTTCATGTAAGGAAACCCACCAACATCCCAGAGTTGAAGCTGTTCTGTACGGAGGAATGGGCTAAAATTCCTCCAAGCCGGTGTGCAGGACTGATCAACAGTTACCACAAACGTTTAGTTGCAGTTATTGCTGCACAAGGGGGTCACACCAGATACTGAAAGCAAAGGTTCACATACTTTTGCCACTCACAGATATGTAATATTGGATCACTTTCCTCAATAAATAAATGACCAAGTATAATATTTTTGTCTGAGTTATTTAACTGGGTTCTCTTTATCTACTTTTAGGACTTGTGTGAAAATCTGATGATGTTTTAGGTTATATTTATGCAGAAATGTAGAAAATTCTAAAGGGTTCACAAACTTTCAAGCACCACTGTACATAGAGGATTTAGGAGTCATTTCAAAGGCCAAGCCTACTAACTGGTGTGATGGCATAGTACCAGTGTCCCAACCAAACTCTGAGGTCCACAAAAGTGTTGACTTGACAAAACTGAAACACTCAGTGAAGAGAGAAAGCACATTCTTCCTCTTCCTTTGGCGGGAAAATTCAGAAAGGCAGTGAGGTGAACAGCTGGCTGTGCTAACAGCTGACGGCGAAAGCTGGTTGTCCCAGCAACTTGCTACCGGGCTATATGGGCCCAAAGAAGATCCCCACTGCTGAGGAAGTCGATGACATAAAAAAGTCACTCGACTTCATCACTGAAGAAGTTTCTGCTGTCAGGCTGCAGCAGAAGAGCATACTGGACTTGGTGGAAGAGGTGAAAACACTGCGGATCCAAAATGTGGAGAAGGATAAGCGGCTCGCCGACCTGGAAAGCTGAGTGGCTGACCTGGAGCAATACTCCAGAATGAACGACGTTGTCGTCACCGGGCTCCAGGTAAAATCTCGGTCATATGCTCGGGTGGTGACTGCTATCAGCGGGGAGGAGCCCGGGGAGCTGGATGTGAGCTCCACGGAGCAGCAGGTAGCTGCTTTCCTGCAGTCCAGGGGAATTCACCTGGACTGTGATAACATCAAGGCTTGCCACCCGCTACCAAGGAGGAACACCAGAGACAAGCAGGCCATCATCATGAGATTCATCAGCTGGAAACATAAAGCTACACTACTGAAACAAGGAAGAAAACTGAAAGGGACAAACATCTACATCAACGAGCACCTGACAAAACGCAATGCTGACATCGCCAGAAAAGCATGACATCTGAAGAAGGAAAATAAAATTCAATCTACATGGCTCACCAACTGCAAAGTATTCATTAAGCTGAACGGGACACCGGAGGAGGCGAGAGTTCTGGTCATATGGAACATCGAGGACTTGAACAAATACCAGTGATGCTATCGGGACTGTACGGTAATCAATACCGACGTGACCCTACACCAAACCCAGCCATGACACACACCGAAATAACTCCTTCATCCATTACCCGGAACACTACTCGGCTCACGCAAATGCTTGTTCATTATGAAAACCTGGAACTGAAACCACATGAATTCACTGACCATAAAGTATTGGATATAGATAATGACATAGACCTGGACAATAACTTTTTTTCAACCATTAATGACAATTGCCACTATTACACAGAGGAACAGTACAATCAGTCCACTCAGGCTGTGGGGAAATTATCAATAATACACTTCAACAGCAGAAGCATGTACACTAACTTCAAACACATCAAGAAATACTTAAGTCAGTTTACTCATCCATTCAACATAATTGCCATAACGGAGACCTGGATTGACCTGGAGAAAGGAGTGGATTTCGAACTGGCTGGATATGAATTTAATTATATAAACAGGAAAAATAAAGGTGGAGGAGGAGTGGCGGTGTATGTGGACTGTAATTTGAATTATAAGGTAATAGATGGCATGACAACAGTGATAACTTATTAGAATGTTTAACAATTGAAATTAATATTGAAAAAAGTAAAAATTTATTAATTAGCTGTATATATAGAGCGCCAGAAACTAGTATAGAGGCATTTAAGGACTGGGTAGAAAAGACATTTACAGTAGATAATAAAAAAGTTATCTTCATTTGTGGGGATACTAATATTGATCTGTTGAACCCTAATAAGCACAGTATGACTGAGGAATTTATTAATACCATGTACAGTATGAGTCTCCACCCAAAAATTACCAGACCCACCAGAATTACTGACCATAGTGCTACCTTAATAGATAATATATTTACCAATGATATAGATAATAACATTATAAGTGGAATATTAATCAATGATATTAGTGATCATCTACCAGTTTTTACAATTTATGACTGTAATCATAAGAGAAATGTGACAGACCATAAACTTAAGTATAGAAGAGTTAGGACTGAGGAAGCCATGTTTACATTAAATAATGATTTATTAATGCAAGACTGGGAATCAGTTTATATAGAGAATAGCATTGATAGAGCATATGATAACTTTTTAAGTATATTCAAATTATTATATGATAAAAATTGCCCACTGAAGCAATATAGTACAAAACAAAACTATAATGACCAACCTTGGATTACTAAGGGATTACAAAATGCCTGAAAGAAGAAAAACACTCTGTATAGAGAATTTATAAAATTAAGAACCAAAGAGGCAGAAAATAAATATAAAAAAATATAAAAACAAGTTAACGAGTATCATAAGGAGATGTAGGAAGGATTATTATGGTAAATTAATATATAATAACAAAAATAATATTAAAGGAATATGGAATATATTAAATAGTGTTATTAAAGATGGTTCTGGACAAATACATTACCCTAAATATTTTAATGACAAAGGTATCGAAAATTATAACATGGATGTAGTTGCTAATAGTTTTAATAATTTTTTTGTTAATGTTGGACCAAGATTAGCTCAAAATATCTCTGATCCAGTAACAAATGATGATTGTATAGATAATATTATTAAGAGGAATTCTTGTTCTATGTTTCTTACACCAGTAGATGAGAAGGAAATTATTGATATAGTTAATAAATGTAGTAATAAAATATCCACAGATTGTAATGATATTGATATGAAACTAGTGAAAACTATTATTGGGGGGATTTCTAAACCATTAACATACATCTGTAACTTGTCATTTCAAACCGGTACATTTCCAAGCAATATGAAAATAGCAAAAGTAATTCCATTGTATAAATCTGGGGACAAACACAACTTCACAAATTACAGACCTGTTTCTTTACTTCCTCAATTCTCCAAAATTCTTGAAAAACTATTCAATAACAGATTAGATAAATTCATTGAAAAATACAAACTACTCAGTGATAGTCAATATGGATTTAGAGCAAATAGATCAACAGAGATGGCACTAATGGAATCAGTTGAAGAAATCAGTAACTCTATAGATGATAAGAAACATGTCGCTGGGATATTTATTGATCTTCAAAAAGCTTTTGATACTATTAATCATGATATATTAATTAATAAGATGGAACAATATGAGATAAGGGGAGTTGTATTAAATTGGATAAAAAGTTATTTGAGCAACAGGACACAATTTGTGAAGTTGGGTGACTCTGTCTCAACTAATTTGAATATTGATTGTGGTGTCCCTCAGGGGTCAGTATTGGGTCCTAAACTGTTTATTCTTTATATAAATGATATGTGCAATGTATCAAAGATATTTAAGATGGTATTATTTGCAGATGACACAAATATGTTTTGTTCTGGAACAAATTTACATGAGTTAGAAAACATAATCTCTTCAGAATTGTGCAGGTTAAAAAGTTGGTTTGATCGAAATAAATTATCATTAAATCTGTCTAAAACAAAAATCTTGTTATTTAATAATTATAAAATAAATAGGGCAATAAATGTACAGGTAGATGGTGTTGATATTGAAAGAGTTTCTAATAATAAATTTCTTGGGGTAATAATAGATGATAGAATTAATTGGAAATCACATATAAAATACATACTAATGAAACTATCTAGAAGTATATCTGTGTTGAGTAAAGCTAAGCATGTCCTGGACTATAATTCACTCCACATTCTTTACTGTTCCCTGGTTTTACCGTACTTAAATTACTGCTCAGTGGTGTGGGGAAATACATATAAATGTTCACTTCATGCAATAACTATACTTCAGAAAAGAGCTATAAGAATAATTCATAGTGCTGGTTACGGAGATCATACTAATTCACTATTCTTAAATTCAAAATGTTTAAAATTCAGGGATATTATAGAATATAAAACTGCCTTAGTAATGTACAAAGTAAGGAATTATAAAGTACCAAGGAATATCCAAATAATGTTCTCGGATAGAGAGGGGGGGCTATAATTTTAGGGGGAAATTGAAATTTAAAATTCGCAGTGCTAGGACAACATTAAAAATGTTCAGTATCTATTTGTGGAGTAAAGCTATGGAACAGTTTGAATGTGGAGCTCATGAAATGAACGTACAACTATAAACCAGTTCAAAAAAGGTATAAGGAACAGATCTTTATGAGGTATAGGGAGGAGGAATTACAATAACATGCTATTGATAATATAAGTGTATATGTGGGTATGGGTACATTCGGATATATTATATAAGAAGTGAGTATTTGTGTGTGTATATATATATATATATATATATATATATATATATATATATATATATATATACACCACACACAAATACTCACTTTTATATATATGCTTATATATTATATACAATTATGCAATATATATATATATATATATATATATATATATATATATATATATATATATATATATATATAGTGCATAATTGTATATAATATATAAGCATAATATGCATAATTATGATATGGGTGTCTGTGTACATATGGATGTGTATAGTTATAGGTATGTGTATATGTATGTACTGTATATATGTATTGTACGTATAATGGAAATTTTCAGTAAACACTTCAGAACGCTTAGCAGTCGTCTTTTCAGTTATTTATTATAGTAGATCATATAACAGATATATAAAATAGGAAAGGAAAGAGAAGAATAGAAGAAGACACCACTTCTGATGATGCCGAGAGTACGCGCACTCCGAGTTGTGTTTTAGGAATGTTATCTATTATACTCTGAAGGCATTCGCTCACTGCTTGTGTCTTCACATGATTGGCTCAAGATTTTCTTTGAAGCTTTGTTAAAGCGTGCACCTGGCGTGCTCTGGTATGTGCAGGCGGATGCGAGTTAGGGAGAGCTCAAGCTCCCTGCTTATCACCACCGAGGTCAGGAAAGGTGGTTACATCATGAGAAGATGCGTAGTTAGGACGAACTCAAGCACCTTGCTCATTACCACCAAGGCCACAGAAAAGCGATTACAACATTGGAAAAAAAACATCTTTCTCAGTATATTAGGCCACTTGAGCTCAACACACAGAAACACAGAGAATAGGAATGTTCATCCACTAAATTTCCCTCACATATGTGTGTATATTTAGGGTTGCATCGAATCCAAGATTCGGTTTCGGATTCGGCCAAACCTTGGCCTTTTTAATAGGGGTTTCTGGAATCTTCAGATAGCAGAACCTGCCAAAAGCTGGAGTTTTTATCTAATTTGGAAACACTTTGGCTCCCTCTACTTTACCTAAGGTATGCTCTACTGATAGCAGAATTGATTGATTGATTGATTGATTGATTGATTGATTGATTGATTGATTGATTGATTGATTCCGAACAGTAAAGAAGATATAAAAACAAACAAAAAAACAAAATATAAAAATAAAAAATGCAATCATCAAAACATCGTCATAAACAGAATAGCGTAGCCACAAGGCAATAACATAATAATGTTCGGAAAGGATTAGGAAGAAGTAAATAACTTATCAAATCCTAACCCTCTATACCACCTTAATCATGCATCACTTTCCACCATAATAAACTATATATACAAAAGAAAGCAAAATCAACAAAAAAAAAACATACCAACATACCAAGACATACCAACATGGTATAATATCGTCCAAATCAAATCATATATATGCATATATACTAGGGATGTACCGAATCCTGATTTTTAAGGTTCTGCCAAATATCGAATCCACTGCTTAAGATTCGGCCAAATCCGAAACCGAATACCGAATCCTACTCCGAACATCAGCTAGTACATTATAATGCAGTGAAAAACATTGCACATTTCCTTTTCTTAATAGTAAGATAGAGATACTTTATCCAGAAGGAATATTTTATTATTTTATTTTAAACTGTAAAAACATAGGCAATAACTTCATCTCATCTCATTATCTCTAGCCGCTTTATCCTTCTACAGGGTCGCAGGCAAGCTGGAGCCTATCCCAGCTGACTACGGGCGAAAGGCGGGGTACACCCTGGACAAGTCGCCAGGTCATCACAGGGCTGACACAGACAACCATTCACGGTCAATTTAGAGTCACCAGTTAACCTAACCTGCATGTCTTTGGACTGTGGGGGAAACTGGAGCACCCGGAGGAAACCCACGCGGACAACATGCAAACTCCACACAGAAAGGCCCTCGCCGGCCCCGGGGCTCGAACCCAGGACCTTCTTGCTGTGAGGCGACAGCGCTAACCACTACACCACCGTGCCGCCAGGCAATAACTTCTGCCACTATTTTGTATTTGAATAGTCACACTTAGAGAACACCACTGAAATTTTCAGCTTAAAGTAATTCAGTGTACAGGCTTTAGTATACTGTCCATTATAAAGAACAAAGAAAAAGAGCAAAAAGTGACATTATTGCTAAAAGAATAAAGCTTGTCAGTAACAGTGAGCCATTGCTAAAGTGCTCTTTGTTGAACAAAAAATAAAAAGTAAAAAAAAAGAATCTCGGGATGTCATGGCTCAGGTGGCTAAGGCGCCATACCATAAATCCGGGGACCTGGGTTCAATTCCGACCTGAGGTCATTTCCCGATCCCTCTCTCTCTCTCTCTCTCCCGCTCATTTCCTGTCCTGTCTCTACACTGTCCTATCCAATAAAGGTGAAAAAAGCCCAAAAAAAATCTTTAAAAAAAAAAAAGAATCTCTGCAGATAGAATGCAGCAAAACGCTAGTTACGAATGTAACTGTGGTTCTATGAATGCCGGATGACCGCCAGAGGCGGCGTAGCCTGTGAATGATATCCTTCGCGTAGCGTAAGTCGAGACCTATACCAACAAAGCAGTCGTGATGACGCACCTCATGCTCAAGAAGCCCTGCAGTACGCCATCCCTCCTCAGAAAACTTCTCGCGGATGCGATGTCCGAGTGACTGGGCACTCTGGCGGTCATCCGGCATTCATAGAACCACAGTTACATTTGTAACTAGCGTTCTATTTCATGCCTCCTGACCGCCAGAGGTGGCGTAGCCTGTGGATGACATATACCAGCACTGTCATGAGGACGAGTGTGCCAATCAATTTTGCTGTGTGGTTGAAAGAATGGCAGGGCCGAGGCCTTTAGGCGATGCTACATTAGCACTATAAAATCTAGTAAATGTAGATGGGCTGGACCATGTTGCTGCTGCACAAATTCTGATAGTGGAGTTCCCCTCAGGGCTGCCCATGAGGTAGCCAGGCTTCTGGTGTTGTGGCAAATGACACTGCCTAATGACAGGTTACCAGTTGATTTGTGTGCAAGAGAAATCACCTCACAAACCCAGTGTGAAAGTCACTGCTTAGACACAGGTGAACCAATTGTACAACATCCATAAGCAACAAACAGTCGGTCCGACCGTCTTGTGGATTCGGTCTTTGACACATAATGCCTCAAGGCTCGCACAGGGCATAAGCATATGTGTTCCTCATAAGCAGCAAGCTCAATGGATTGGTTAACAAAGGATGGAGATAGGACTTTTGGCAGAAAGGCTGGGTTTGGCCATAGTGTGACACCGGAGAGCTCTGGTCTCCATCTCATACAATCTGGGCTGACTGACAGTGCATGCAACTCACTCACACGTTTTGCAGAGACTATTGCCAACAGAAAAACAGTCTTCAAGGAAACCCATTTCATATCTGCTTCAACCAGGGGCTCGAAGGGAGCCTGACACAGAGAGTCCAGAACCCGATGTAAGTCCCACTGTGGGCTGCGAGGGGCTCTGTAGGGGTGGAGGCGCCTAGCACCCTTAAGAAAATTACGAATAAGACTATGCGAACCAATAGTCGAACCATCCACTTTAACATGTTTTGCAGAGATAACTGCTACGTAAACTTTCACGGTAGATGGGGATTTGCCCTCATCAAGAAGTTTCTGTAGGAATCTTAACAACAAGGGTACAGGACAGCATGTGGGAGAAACCCCTAAAGCTTCACACCAGTTAATGAATAGCTTCCAGCGGTTTTCATACAATAACCTAGTTGAGGGGGCCCTTGCATTTTTTAATGTGTTGACAACCGCAGGATCACACTCTAATAGGGGGTTGTTGGACCCAAAGGCCACACCCACAACTGGAGACGTTCCGGGCAGGGGTGCCAAACTTTGCCCTCCATCTGAGACAATAGATCCCTTCTGTGTGGTAATTGCCATGGAGTTCCTATCAGCAGGGAATGGAGTATTGCAAACCACAGTCTCGTTGGCCACCGTGGTGCCACTAACAGAACACGGTGCCTGCACTGGCGTATTCGAAGTAGCACCTCCAATAGGAGTGGAATTGGTGGAAAGGCATAAAGCAGTTCATCCGGCCAGTTGTGCGCTAAGGCATCCAGGCCCAGCGCTTCGCTCTCCTGCATGCGAGAGAACCACATTTGGCAATGTGTGGACCTCTTGTTGGCAAACAAGTCCACCGCTGCTGTGCCAAAGCGATCCCATATCTGTTGCACTACCTGTGGGTTCAGGCACCACTCTCCCGGATCGAGCTGTTGTCGTGACGGTGAGTCTGCCACCGAGTTCAGTTTCCCTGGTAGGTGGACTGCCCTGAGTGACGCTAGTTTGGGAAAAGCCCATTTTAACAGACACTGGGTCAAGCGGAAAGCGGGGGGAGATCGTGTTCCCCCTTGATGATTGATGTTGTACACCGTCGTTATGTTGTCTGACCGGATGAGCACATGGCGTCCCTATAGGAACGGCATGAAGTGCCTTAGAGCCAGGTGTACTGCTCTGAGCTCGAGAAGATTGATGTGTTCGGTCATCTGCTGTTTGCTCCACAAACCACTGACTGCTCTGTGTTGCCACACTGCGCCCCAACCTGTAACAGAGGCGTCTGTAGTCACAACTTCCCTGTGTGTGGGTGCTGCACCCAGTGGCACACCTGATGTTAAAAAGGTCTGTTGTTGCCATTGGCTGAGAGCAGACATGCACTGTTCGGTAATAAGGACGAGTGTATTATTGTGAAAGACTACATTGAGGCCGAGGCCAGTTAGCCACATTTGCAGAGGCCGCAGCTCCAGCAGGCCCAAGGGGAGAATCTGGGCTGCTGCTGTGAGCATACCCTGGATGCGCAGCAGCAGTCTGAAACGTAGGCTTTGTCCCAAATGCACCCGTGACACTAATGATGTGATGTCCGTCACACGCCGCCTGGTCAGGGTCATGGTCATTGTCTGTGAATCGAGAATCATGCCAATGAATTGTACCGATTGGCTTTGAACGAGTGAGCTCTTCTCTCGATTGACTGTCAACCCCAGTTTTGAGACATGTCTCTGAAGAGCTGCTATATCTGCCAGGCTGTGTTCCCTTGACTGGGAGCATACCAGCCAGTCATCCAGGTATGGCAGGATCTTCATACCTGACTCCATGAGAGGTGACAGTACTGCCTGCATGCATCTCAAAAACACTCTTGGTGATAGTGCGAGGCCGAAGGGGAGTACTCTGAATTGGTACAGATGGTCCAGGAAGGCAAAACGGAGGAAACAGCGATGTGCTTGTGCTACCGGGATGTGAAAATAAGCATCCTTTAGGTCCAGGGTCGTGAACCACTCGGCTGGAGAGATTACCTTCAGCACATCTGCCGTGCGCAGCATTTTGAATGGTAGTTTTTTTAGATATTTGTTTAAGCCCCGCAGATCTAGTATTGGACGGAAACCACCATCTTTTTTTGGAACGACAAAGTAAACTGAACAGAAGCCGTCGAACATAGGAGAACACTCTACTTCCTCTATGGCTCCTTTCTGTAGAAGAACGGTTATCTCTGCCTGAAGAACAAGAGATTGCGTTGAACTTTTTACAATTGTGGGCCTGAGGCGGGCCCTTGGAGGGGGCCGATGTTTGAACTGCAGTCTGTAACCCTCTGACACTGTTTTTAGAACCCATGGGTCGTGAACGATTTTGGCCCATGCAGCCAGCTGAGTTTCTGTGTACAGTCCAACCGACGGCCCGGGACCTTCAGCAGGGTGTGTGGTTGGGCTTTGCCCCAGCGTTAGTGGGGGTAGGGCGAGGCATTGGGTAGGGTTGGCAGTGAAACGGTGCAGGGCCCCTGGAAGCATGTCTGTTCTCTCTGCGCCGGGGAGGTGCGGCACGCTGAGGTGATGAAAAGTCACGCCGTGGTGCAGGGTGCTGTGGTGCCTGGAAACGGGTCGTCTGGGGTATGCCCACTTGCTGCCTCCACGACTCAGACACTAGAGCGCGGCGTTCCAAGGCGTCCTTGGCCGCTGACCCAAAAAGTTGGCCAGGTATGAGGGGGAGCTCACGTAAGGTGGCTCTGCATGCATCCGGGAGCAGTGTTTGAGAAAGCCAGACCTGACGGCGGGCGCGCACCAACACTGCCATGAGACGACCCAACTCCTGGGTCATGAAACCAACACCGTGCAGAGTAGCCTCACATACGGCTGGATCTGCACCCGTCTGGAGCAGAGAAGACTGGGCGGCCAGCAGGAGGTGGGAAATTGCGTTGTCAATTTGTCCAATGCGTGCCGCGTGGTTATAGGCCCTGACCAGATCATCGTCAGTGCACCTACGGGCCTTATTCGGGCAGCATACCTGAGGATGCACTGCTTCGTCTGGGGAGACCACCAGAGATGAGACGCAGGGGTCCACCGATGGCATCTTGTCCAATCCGAACAGGCCTGCATCAGCCATGTTACCCATGGCGCGTGCTGCTGAAGTGGGATGAAAACGTGCGGCCGCCGTTTTAAATGCTGTTTGAAATTCATCCACAAAAGCGTCACATTTGGGGATTAGGGAGGAGGTGTCCACCGAGGGTTGCCTAAAGTAGGTGCTCACCCCAGAACCAGGCTGCAGCGGTTGCAGCCCACGCTGTGCCAAAGCCGAGGTAATTGTGGCCAGCAAGGATTGGGGCCCACCTGCCATGCCGTCCCCACTCTCATCAGAAAGCACGCTCGGGAGGGCATCGTCCAAGGACGTGCCAGAGCAAGGAGAGTCAGGCGGCACAAGGGAATCGTTATCTCCCAAAGAGGTAAAGAGAGAATCAGTGGCAGCAGTGGAGAGTGCATCATCATCCGGCTCTTGCTCTTCCTGGGGAGGCAGGGTGGGAACAGTAGCAACGGCACCACCTGCTGGTGGCGCGGCCGGCTGCACACTCGCCTGAAGGGGTTGGAGCTGAAGCAGCAGCGTCTCTATCTGGCTTACAGCCGTGGAAAGATCGTCCACCCACTTGTTGAGCACGGAGGTGGCGTGTGATTTTGCCCTCTTCTTAGCAGGCTATTTAGCCTGCAGACCTGTGCTGCCACGTTTTACAGCTTTAGCGGCGCATGCAGCCGGAGTCTCGGTTGCCGAGAGCAGCGCATCGTTTTTCATTACAAAATTAGTTAGCCTGGCTTCCCGTACCATGAGCGGTAGGACGGCACAGCTTGGACAAGGATCCGTCAGAGCAGAGCAGAGGTGAGCGATGCCCAGGCAAGACGAGCATTCCAAATGGCCGTCCTCGGGTTCCAGCAGTGCAAAGCATGTTTTACAAATGAGGGAAAGGGCATTCATTGTAACACAAACTAACGCAAAAAACCTGAAAACTAACACACGACGCAGTAACAACAACACAACCAACAGGGCTAATGAGTAGGCTGTCTAGTAAGCCACGGGGAGAGCCACGGTGCTAATGTGGGCTATCTAGTTGGTCACGGGGAGAGCCACCATGCTAACGTGGGGATACATGACACACTTATTGGCCAAACGGCATGTGTGTGTGTGTGTGTGTGTGTGTGTGTGTGTGTGTGTGTGTGTGTGTGTGTGTGTGTGTAGGTGAACACGGGGTGAACCACCGCGCACTTCTCCTGTGCTTATGACCTTAGTTTGGGAAGGGGGGGGGATCACGGGGAGAGCCTCCGTGCACTTACCTTTATAATTCTTCAGGTTTTTTTTGACGGGGAGACCACCGCAAGTAATTCCGATTCAGATAGTCCTTCAATACTCAGGTGAGGGGATAAGAAGTAATAAAAAGATCAGAGATGAACACTTGCTTATTAATTGTCCTGGGATGCTCGTACCAGATGCGAGAAGAATAAGAGGAGGGATGGTGTGCTGCAGGGCTTCTTGAGCATGAGGTGCGTCATCACAACTGCTTTGTTGGTATAGGTCTCAACCTACGCTACGCGAAGGATATCATTCACAGGCTACACCGCCTCTGGCGGTCAGGAGGCATGAAATAGAACATAGCACATTTACATTTTAACTCTTGCATGCATGTAAGCCTACTTAATTTTCAAACAAAAAGGTGATATTTAATGCTGAATCTGTTTTCCTCAGAAAAAAAAAATTACTGGGGATCTTGATCATGTTTAATGCTTACACTCATGGAACATAAATTATAGGCTATTTCACTTCAATTTCAAGCACTTACAACTGTAGGCTTAATTAGATACATTAAACAAAGTGTAGCACAAAAAAACTCGAACATGTCTCCACATAAGCTATTTTATTAACAACCTAGTTCTATAGCTAGCATTGGTAATGGTGGTCTGAGTACCACTTTTTATCTGTGACTGTGCGGTTGCGGTACCTGAAGCCTCACTGATGTTAGATTCGGCCATGCACAACTCGTACTCCGTCGGATGCTTTGAGCGAAGATGTTTTAACAGTGGAGATGTTGTGTACTGTTTAGCATCTTTCCCACCACGAGACAACTCTGTACTGCAAAGTGTGCATGTTGCGCGACTTGAATCTCCCTCTTTCACTTGAAAGTACTGCCACACAACACTCTTTCGGCTGACTGCTTCCATTTTTTATTTCGACTGCAAGCACAATGGAGGCTATCTTCTAAACATTGACAACATAATCACATGCACGTGTGCCGCACGTAGGATTCGGTTCGGTCAGCGCTCTAGGGTTCGGCCGAAACTGAACCCCTTTAAAAAGGCCAAGATTCGGCCGAATCCAAAACTGAATCTTGGATTCGATGCAACCCTAAATATACACACATATGCAAGGGAAATTTAGTGGATGAACATTCCTATTCTCTGTGTTTCTGTGTGTTGAGCTCAAGTGGCCTAATATACTGAGAAAGATATTTTTTTCCAATGTTGTAATCGCTTTTCTGTGGCCTTGGTGGTAATGAGCAGGGTGCTTGAGTTCGTCCTAACTATGCATCTTCTCATGATGTAACCACCTTTCCTGACCTTGGTGGAGATAAGCAGGGAGCTTGAGCTCTCCCTAACTCGCATCCGCCTGCACATACCAGAGCATGCCAGGTGCACGCTTTAACAAAGCTTCACAGAAAATCTTGAGCCAATCATGTGAAGACACAAGCAGTGAGCGAATGCCTTCAGAGTATAATAGATAACATTCCTAAAACACAACTCGGAGTGCGCGTACTCTCGGCATCATCAGAAGTGGTGTCTTCTTCTATTCTTCTCTTTCCTTTCCTATTTTATATATCTGTTATATGACCTACTATAATAAATAACTGAAAAGACGACTGCTAAGCGTTCTGAAGTGTTTATTAGAAATTTCCATTACAATTTGGCGTCCCCTGGGTGGGCCCTATGCGTCTGATCCTCGGACGACGGAACACTCCCAAGGTTACGGTGTGGAGCTGAGAACTTGGACGAGAGACCAGGTCATCAGGGCTCACCGAACCAGTAAGTGATAACTTTGCATTCTTATGTAAAGAAATTAGTGGAAACAGTATTTAAAGAATGATATAAGAAATGGACAGAGATTTGTCCTAGTATTTAAAGCATGATATAAGAGATGGACAGAGATTGTCCCAGTCAAGGAAGACTGATATAAGAGATGGACAGAAGTTTGTCCGAGCCCAGGAGGACTGCTAAGCTGTGGTATCATCACTATGTTTGCAGAAAACGGATAAAACACAATTTTGAGACAATAAACTGTGAGTAGTTTATTGGGTTGTGTAAGAGAATTATCCGCCCAAGTGACGACTGGGTAACGGCTCACCTACTTGAGCGAAGGAAGTACGGGTGCATGTCTCGACAGACTCACGTTCAGCGATTCGTAACTGGAAATAATTGAATCTTGCTCCCTTTGTTCTGTGTGAACAACTGGCCCATCGGAGGAATGGGATAGAGAGGTTCGATCACGAAGTTGCAAAGACACACCGGTGTGCACGCAAAATATTGATGAATTAACAGAGTACTGTCCTCCTCCAAATTCTGAAACAGAGAAACAGCTTTTGTACACATGCGCGAGTTGTCTTTGAGGTTGTTGTGTTAAATGATACCTACTTTGGTTTAAGGTAAATGTCAGATAAATTGTTTACTGATAAGAACACACCTAAAAGATTATTGTGTCGCATTTTTGGACATAGTCCAACCTGTTCTTTTTGTGATCCTGATAAAGAAACTCAGCCGCTGTTGTCACAGCCTATTAATATAACAGTGTACAATGGGGAACAGAAGCAGCAAGTTAGAGAAAGGAAAGGAAGAAGCAAGTAAGCCTGAGGCTACAGGTGCTATAATAAGAAGTGGGTGTTCCTATGACAACCCAAACATCCAGTTTATGAAAACCTCATATGGCAAGGATTGTTTGGCACAGTTTGACATTTGGGTAAAGGACTTAGGATTCCCTGAAAAGGGCAATTTTAGTCCCAGGCAGATAGAACAGTTAGAAGAAAAGTTGAAACAGAAGGAAAAAGAAGAGCCTGCAGATAATGTTAAGTTCTTAGGGGACTGGAGGGTGTTTTCTGCATGGAAAGAAGAAACACTTAAGAGAGAGTACAAAAGAGAGAAACGACAGGCAGGGCTCTCACCCTCTTCTCAGTGTTTGAAATTTCAGATGGACCCTGACCTGGAGTCTGCCCCACCACCCCGACACACACTGCCTCCTCAGCAAGGCAGAGCATCATTCCCACAAGCACCTCACCCACAGAGAAGGGGAGAAGTCGAAACAAAGAAAAAACTAAGCCTCTGGAATCTCTCCCAGCCTACCAGCCGCCTCCAGCATCAGCGCCTCTCAGCGCTTCTCCATCACACACGAGATCCGGTCTTACATATGGCGATGGAAAAGACACTCTCCTGGATCTGACCACGTGCTCACCAGTGGGTCCACAAGGCCATAATCTAAAGTCTGAAGTCCTTCATCTTCCAGTGGTGGAAGTGGCTGGAGCTGACGGCGTGCTTTTAGTCCACAGACCCTGGACGACAGCTGACATGAAGGAAAGCATGGCTTCTCTTCCCAACGTGAGAGCGGTAGGAGGAAAGAGATTTGGTAATGAACTGTTGATGTTTTGCAGAGAATTCCGACTGACCACCTATGAACTTCGCCACCTACTCATGATCAAGATGGGTATAGATTGGAACAAAGTTTCCAAAGAGTGGCCAGAAGCTGACCAGTGAATAACTACACCAGACTGGAGCGCGGCTGGCAATAGTGAGTATAGAGATACCATCACTGCTCTCTGTGCTCGTCTGGACAGTGCTTTTCCTTTGAACATAGACATGACTAAGATCAGTATGTGTAAGCAAGAAGATGGAGAAGGGGTGTCAGCGTTTCTCGCCCATCTCACCGCCGTGCATGAGAAACACAGTGGCCTGACCAGACCCGCGACCCTGGCTGGAGTGGAAGGCGCTCCTGAGGTCTGGGAAGCGCACCTGCGGAACAGTTTCATGAGCGGTGTGAATCCAGCAGTGGCCAAGTTAGTAAAGCAGCTCTGTCTCCTGTGGGAAACCACCAGTCTCACCAAGATCGAGCAGTACGCTGTGCATGCAGAAAAGCTGCTGAAAGAGAAGGAGAAGACAAAGTTGGCACAAAGAGACCAAGACCTACACGCTGCCACTCTCACTCTTTTCCAGACTGTTCAGCATGGACAAGGAGGAAGAGGAAGAGGTCGAAGTAGGGGCCGAGACAGGACAACCTGGAGTTACCCGTCCTGGATAAAGGGTGCAACCTGCTACAACTGCAATCAGAAGGGACACATTGCTCGAAATTGTCTCCACAGAAGCAGCCAGAAGCCCTGTGAGGAGTACAGCAAAGCAGACTGATGGGCGGACTCCGGGAATGGGCCTCACACAGAGAACAGGGGAGGTAACACACACACATCTGATGATACACATACACATAGACAGGAGCATTCACATAACGTTAAACACATTAGTAGCAGCACCTGCATGCAACAGCAAGACTACACAGAAACGCCCGATGCACCAGTCCAGATAGATACACCTGAAGTTGCAGTAAGTTTGTTAAAATACACAACTACTCCCTTTTCTAAACTCTCTTGTATGCCCCTCACTGTGTGTGGGCATGTGCTAACCTTTTTAGTAGATTCTGGAGCAGGACACTCAGTGATACAACATGGGGTACTTCCAGTAGACCCACCACTCAGCTCAAATTCTATTCAGACAATGGGCATCTCAGGACGACCTGTAACTGAAACTTTCTCAGTCAACCTCCCGTGTGAAAGCAAGGGAGGAATAGTTACATCCCACTCATTTCTCATCTCACATACATGTCCAGTAAATTTGTTAGCACGTGATTTAATGTGCAAATTAGGAGTAAATCTCACGTCCACTCCAGATGGACTAACTATTGAAGTATGTGAAATGTGCGGTGTGCAGTATGGGTTTGGAAGCCCCCTGTATGTGTATGTCTGGCGGTTCTGCTCAGATCAACTCACACAAACTCCAAAACACCTTGTACAGCTCGCACACTTGAACACCTCATCAGTTGACACAGATTATATGAAAGAGGAAGATTTGCATTGCACAGCACATGTTCACCAAGGGCAAGATGTAGAGTTTGAAAAGACTTGGTTTGCAGACCCCCACACACGTGAAAGATTGACCCTCAAAACTACATATTGGTCTAAATATTATTGTGCTGTGCAGGTCCATTTTACTTGTTGTCCAAACAGCTGCATCAATGCTCATCGCAGTGTTCTCAAACATGTTATACACGGCCTCATGACAGAGGACTCTGAGGTTGACTGCTACCAACATGATTTCTTTGACATCTTTAATTCTATACCCCATGTCTCATTAGCAAAACCGTGAGCCGCCCATTGGAAAGACGTGGGGAAGTGGGTCAAGAAGTGTGCAGCCAATGACAATGAATGATCCCGAACAGAGGACCCTAGTGTGTTGTTTTGTCAAAAGCTTGGGGTCTACAAGCAAAGTCAGGCTATGTGTGTGCATGTTAAGTGCAGTGTAATATTAGCCACTGATGACCAGGGTCCTGGGGACCCCGGCCATAGTGGCCTGTTTGTCTCTGTTTCCACAGGCATAACTCCAGCAGAGGTGCACCCCAAATTGGCGGGAGTTCCAAATTCCGTTTGGGCAAAGGGTAAACATGATGTGGGCCTAATAAAGAATGCTGAATCATCCCCAAATCAGATTTCAGGCCCAGACAGACCCAGTACCCACTCAAACCAGAAGCAATCACAGGTATAAAACCGGTCTTTGATTCGTTGCTGAAGGCAGATGTAATTGTCCCTTGCCCGGACTCTCCAGTGCGCACTCCTATTTTTCCAGTTAAGAAGGCAAGACAACTGTCCCAGCCCGATGAGTGGAGGTTTGTCCAAGATCCGCAAGCAGTCAATGCTGCGGTTGTTCCGCGCGCACCTGACGTCCCTAACCCATACACCATTTTGGGAAAGGTGCCCGCTGACAGTAAGTGGTTTTCAGTGGTGGATCTAGCAAATGCATTCTTTTCTATTCCTATACATAAAGACAGCCAGTATTGGTCTGCCTTTGTGTATGATGGTCGTCCATACACTTTCACTCGTTTGTGCCAGGGTTACTGTGAGTCCCCAACCATATACAACCAGTGCCTCAGAGACAGCCTCGCTTCATTAACTTTGTCACCAAGATCAGCTTTGCTGCAGTATGTTGACGATTTAATGATTTGTGCCCCAACTGAAGCTCAATGTGAGGATGACACCGTAACGCTACTGTGACACCTGGCTAAGGAAGGTCATAAGGCTAGCCTCACAAAATTATAGTTTGCAAAACAGAAGGTGCATTTCTTGGGACATGATATCACAGGGGAGGGAAAAACGCTGTCTGCGGACAGAGTCTCAGCTATTCAGAAAATTCCCAAGCCGATCACTGTGAAACAAGTTTTGTCATTTTTGGGTATGTGTTCCTATTGCAGAGCATTCATTCCAAATTATTCCATCCTGGAAAGTCCAGTTTTTTTGGACCACTCATTGTAAAGTTTTATCCTGTGTTCTCGAGATCATCAGTGGCACAGGCACCAGAATGACTTCCATGGCACTCACTGCACCACTCTGCAAATGTAATCTCACGTAAATACGACTGACTGGAAAGACAGATCTCTAGAACACCTGTCTATGTGATAACACTGAAGCTTATAGTTTATAGATCTGCTCAATCGCGTTTATATGATTGTCTTCCGCGGGCCGGATTAAAAACGCCAACGGGCCGGATGTGGCCCGCGGGCCATAGTTTGCCCACCTTGGCCCTAGAGCCATTGCTGTGTGTAAGTGTGCTGCCCATACTAACAATACTGATCTTGTGTCTCAAGGGAATGCCAGGGCGGATGCGGCAGCTAAGTGTGCAGCCTTGGCTTCCAGTTCACCCTCTAACCTTGCCTTTCCTCAGGTTTCTACCCCTTGTTTACAGCTAGCGGACCTTCAGAGCACTGCCACTCAGGACGAGAGACGAGTCTGGAAACAGGCAGGCTGTATCTTTGCAAACTTGGTCTGGGTTTGTCCCTCAGGCTGTCCCTGTCTACCAAAATACATGTTCCTTTTCTGTGCAAAATTGGCACATGGGCTCACCCATGTGTCAAAAGGGGGGATGGTAGCAGAAGTAACAAAGAGATGGTTCACAAAGGGGTTTTCAAATTATGCTGTGAAATTTTGCAAGCAATGCTTGATATGTGCACAACATAATGCAGGTCAAGGTATCAGACTAGCTCAAGCAACACACCCAATACCAGACAAACCATTTGATCACCTCCAAATGGACTTTATTGAACTGACACCTAGTGAAGGGAAAAGGTACTGCCTGGTAATAGTTGACATGTTTTCAAAATGGGTTGAAGTATTCCCCACAGCTAAACAAGACTCAGAGGCGGTAGTCAAAGCACTCCTAAGAGATGTAATTCCTAGGTGGGGTATACCTAGCAAAATCTCAAGTGACAATGGAACACCCTTTGTTAATGCAGCCCTAAAGAAAATAGGAGCATTCCTAGGGATAGACCTGAAACAACATTGTGCCTATCATCCTGCCAGTGCGGGAGCAGTAGAGAGGGAAAATGGGTCCCTTAAAAATAAACTAAGCAAAGCTTATGCAGAAACAGGGCTAGGATGGACAAAGGTCCTCCCTGTAGTACTCACACAAATGAGGATGCAAACTAGGCCTAAACATGGGTTAAGCCCATTCAAAATTCTGTTTGGACAAGTACCCAACACGGGGATAGGGCCAGTTCAAGGAACACTGCCAAACAGCAGACTGTGTGATGATGCAATGTTGAATTACTGTGCAACGTTGTCCTCTGCTTTGAAATCCATCCACAAACAGGTAAAAGAAGCACTTCCCAAACCCGCTGAGGGACCTCTGCATGATCTACAACCAGGGGATTGGATAGCGGTGAAGGACTTCCGACGAACCAAGTGGAACAAGCCACGGTGGAATGGCCCATTCCAGGTCCTGCTCACAACCCCAACAGCAGTGAAGGTCACAGGCAGAGTGACATGGATCCACGCTAGCCACTGCAGGAGGGTTCCTGAACTGGCTGAGCAGGAGGAAAAGGAAGGCCTAAGTGACCCGGATGCTGGTAAAGCTCGTGAGGAAGAAAGGCATCACTACATGGAACAGCGCGATTATCACATCAATCACGCATGCACCCTCAATAGGAAGAGTATTTCAGTGTCTAGCCGATAGATAAGCCTTAGGGTTTCGAGTTTCCTCCAAGTTCCGGTGAGGTGGGACGAGGGCTGATAGGGCGTGCCCACCCTCTGAGCACCAATACACATCAAGAAGGGCAAGGGTTAACTCGGTAACATTACTGAGGCACTGAACAAGATGTGCAAGTTTGCTGAACAATTATGAGCAGATGAACATGGAGGAGTTGAAGACAGCTGATCGTGTTGGTTTAGTGGATGGAAGACTCTAATTCTATCCACCATACCGGTCCTGGGCTTAGTGATTGTGATGCTATGTTTGCTCCCTGTTTTCTGTCAATGTTGTATGTCTGTGTTTCAGAGGCAGCTGACAAATATTGGTTACCAGATGGGAAAATAGACTCAGATGACTTACCTGACTGGCCTCCAAAACCCACATGAAGACCACAGCCCACTGTTCGATGACATCAGCACAGTTGACATGAAACTAGTCCTGACTTAAAACACTTTCATTATGATTGTTTCCTGTTCTATTATTCCTGATCTACAGTGGTGCTTGAAAGTTTGTGAACCCTTTAGAATTTTCTATATTTCTGCATAAATATGACCTAAAACATCATCAGATTTTCACACAAGTCCTAAAAGTAGAGAAAGAGAACCCAGTTAAACAAATGAGACAAAAATATTATACTTGGTCATTTATTTATTGAGGAAAATGATCCAATATTACATATCTGTGAGTGGCAAAAGTATGTGAACCTCTAGGATTAGCAGTTAATTTGAAGGTGAAATTAGAGTCAGGTGTTTTCAATCAATGGGATGACAATCAGGTGTGAGTGGGCACCCTGTTTTATTTAAAGAACAGGGATCTATCAAAGTCTGATCTTCACTACACATGTTTGTGGAAGTGTATCATGGCACAAACAAAGGAGATTTCTGAGGACCTCAGAAAAATTATTGTTGATGCTCATCAGGCTGTAAAAGGTTACAAAACCATCTCTAAAGAGTTTGGACTTCACCAATCCACAGTCAGACAGATTGTGTACAAATGGAGGAAATTCAAGACCATTGTTACCCTCCCCAGGAGTGGTCAACCAACACAGATCACTCCAAGAGCAAGGGGTGTAATAGTTGGTGAGGTCACAAAGGACCCCAGGGTAACTTCGAAGCAACTGAAGGCCTTTCTCACATTGGCTAATGTTAATGTTCATGAGTCCACCATCAGGAGAACACTGAACAACAATGGTGTGCATGGCAGGGTTGCAAGGAGAAAGCCACTGCTCTCCAAAAAGAACATTGCTGCTCGTCTGCAGTTTGCTAAAGGTCATGTGGACAAGTCAGAAGGCTATTGGAAAAATGTTTTGTGGATGGATGAGACCAAAATGGAAATTTTGGTTTAAATGAGAAGTGTTATGTTTGGAGGAAGGAAAACACTGCATTCCAGCATAATAACCTTATCCTATCTGTGAAACATGGTGGTGGTAGTGTCATGGTTTGGGCCTGTTTTGCTGCATCTGGGCCAGGATGGCTTGCCATCATTGATGGAACAATGAATTCTGAATTATACCAGCAAATTCTAAAGGAAAATGTCAGGACATCTGTCCATGAACTGAATCTCAAGAGAAGGTGGGTCATGCAGCAAGACAACGACCCTAAGCATACAAGTCGTTCTACCAAAGAATGGTTAAAGAAGAATAAAGTTAATGTTTTGGAATGGCCAAGTCAATGTCCTGACCTTAATTCAATCGAAATGTTGTGGAAGGACCTGAAGCGAGCAGTTCATGTGAGGAAACCCACCAACATCCCAGAGTTGAAGCTGTTCTGTACAGAGGAATGGGCTAAAATTCCTCCAAGCCGGTGTGCAGGACCGATCAACAGTTACTGGAAACGTTTAGTTGCAGTTATTGCTGCACAGGGGATCACATCAGATACTGAAAGCAAAGGTTCACATACTTTTGCCACTCACAGATATGTAATATTGGATCATTTTCCTCAATAAATAAATGACCAAGTATAATATTTTTGTCTCATTTGTTTAACTGGGTTCTCTTTATCTACTTTTAGGACTTGTGTGAAAATCTGATGATGTTTTAGGTCATATTTATGCAGAAATATAGAAAATTCTAAAGGGTTCACAAACTTTCAAGCACCACTGTATGTATATGGCTTGCTAGCATTTATTTAAGACGTCTATGTCTTATAAAAAAAAAAAACAGCCTTAGCATCATCCCTGTACACTCAATGATGTGTTAAGTTGAATCTCTCTGGGAACTCTTACCACTGAAATTGTGTACATTTTTTTTCTTTTAGCAATTTTTATCCTATAGGATAAAAAAGGGGGACGGCCGAACCCTAGAGCGCCGACCGAACCGAATCCTACGTGCGGCGCACGTGCATGCGATTACGTCATCAATGTTTAGGAGAAGATAATAATAATGTCACTTTTTGCTCTTTTTCTTTGTTCTTTATAATGGACAGTATACTAAAGCCTGTACACTGAATGACTTTAAGCTGAAAATTTCAGTGGTGTTCTCTAAGTGTGACTATTCAAATACAAAATAGTGGCAGAAGTTATTGCCTATGTTTTTACAGTTTAAAATAAAATAATAAAATATTCCTTCTGGATAAAGTATCTCTATCTTACTATTAAGAAAAGGAAATATGCAATGTTTTTCACTGCATTATAATGTACTAGCTGATGTTCGGAGTAGGATTCGGTATTCGGTTTCGGATTCGGACGAATCTTAAAGGACCCATGGTATGGTGGTTTGTTGATGCTTTAAATGGGCTCGTGGAGGTTTCCGGATGTTATATCCGCAGCCTTTCTCGAAATGAACCCTCGGCACGTAGATATAGGCTCCTGGGAGAATGCCCCATTTCAGCCCTTTTCCCAGTGCATCGTTTTGCTAATGAGAAGCATGGAGGCGGGGAAGGGTAGAGGGTGGGGGCGGGCCATGGGGGAGGGGGAGGGGCTTGACCAAGCTGCGGGCATTAGTGAGAGTGTTCAGAGTGGTAGTTTACGAACATATAATACCCTAGGCTTGAACACGCACTCCATAACCAAAGAAGATAGAAGCAGCAACTACAGCAACATATCGCTTATCCAACAGAAGACATGCATTGCGGAGCAACAGTCAAACATAAGCTCATAAGTTACAGTCAATTTCCAGACTAAACTCAGTTTAACAGACCATGCTGCATGCTTTTTGGTTCTGTAGCACAGAGTACCTGGCTAACTGCAGGAAGCGGTTAGCTGCACAGCTAATGTAGCCATCGCAAGGCTAACGCACCGATTTTAAAACATGGCAAAACGACTTAACAGTTATACACTTACTTGTTCGGTGTTTGTGGCTGATGCGGCAGGGATGCTTGGTACGGACCCAGGCTTCATTGACAGTTGATGTGCAAAACCTGCCCTGTACTGTCCCAAGTTGTGGAAACATTCATCAGGAAAATGCTTCCGACAAACATACACTGTCTTAGGTAGACTCGACGGCGTATTATTGGAGTAAATAAAATTAAGCCACTCCGTCTTCAGGGGCTCTCCCGTCGGCAGTAAAAACAGACTCCTTTCTGTGTTGTCACATCCATGTACAGCGCAATTTCCATGTTTCGCTCGCATAGGTCGTGCCATGTTGTTGTGTCCTCTATGGTCTCCTCACTACAAAATTGAAGTGACGTATCTATGGTGGCAACTTTTGAGCTGGGCGGGCAATCCATACAGTGGGTGGGAATCCAGAGGGGGGGGCATGGGGATCATCTCCCGTGCTGATGTAGTAAAGGGAAGAGCCTATCAACGCGCCATTTTGATGCGCCATTCTCAAATGTTGACAAAGGGTGGGCATAGTTTGGTTTACACATTATGACATTTCTAGTCACTGGGGTGACTTAAGAAGGTCAGAGGAACTCATTTTAACGTTAAAAAACCTCAGAAAGTGAAAATTTCATGCCATGGGACCTTTAAGCAGTGGATTCAGTATTCGGCAGAACCTTAAAAATCAGGATTCGGTACATCCCTAGTATATATGCATATATATGATTTGATTTGGGCGATATTATACCATGTTGGCAGAGGTGGAAAGTAACGAATTACATTACTCGCGTTACTGTACTTGAGTAGCTTTTTTGTGTACTTATACTTTTTCAAGTAATTTTTAAAGAGTGTACTTTTACTTTTACTTAAGTATGTTTTCTTTTAAGTAGTGTACTTCGGTACATTTTACATCACAACCGTTACTGAGTAAAAAAAATAAATAAAAAATTTAAAAAAGGCTAAAACGGAGAAGGGGAAATGCGTTCTGGAAATGAATCACGGGAAGGACAGTTGTCGCGCGCGCGAGTCTCACACAGACGATGGCGGACATGCACCAGCGCTTTGGGGGGGGGGGCTCAAGCCCCTGGGACACAGCCAATCAGGGGCCTTGTAATATTAATAAAATAATAAACTGTTGGAATCGTGGGCCTACATTAATGTACGGATAGAAATAAGGTTAGAAATAAATGAGCGCACAGTAGCCTGCTGTAAGAGACATGGTGGATGTGGTTCGCGAAACGAACACCCACAACTGTACCAGAATAAAATGTAACAAAATGTAACGTCACGCACGAAAGCGCGCCAAAGACTGCAGACTACAGAGACACAAATTTAGAGGCTTTGAAAGATGAAGCATTCACATATTAGCGGGGCGCATAAAAGGAAAAAAGAGAGAGATGCAGGTAATGATAGAATCATTGCCTAAAGTCACAGACTTTTTTAAGGTAAGGATCACCAATCTGTTCAGAATATCAGCTACTTATCAGTTATCAGCCTACCAGCAGCTAGGCTATGTGCAGCTAGGCTAGATATGCTATGATCTGTCCAACAGTAAAATAAATCAGTTGTGATTTGAATATGTGTCGTGTGATTTGAGTTATAATCCTGTTAGTATAATAGCATATTTCGATGGGGATAATAAAATGTCTCAAACGGCATCTACTGAAGAAATTGATGAAAAGATTGTAGCCTATAATGTTCACAGTTCGGGCAGCAGACAGAGTAAGCATACTGAGGGGAACAGCAATACAAAACTAGTGCAGATCCACATTTCTCGCTAGCTGTGTTGGGTGTGTTGTTAACTCGTGTGGATTTAAGTGAAATACTTGAGAAGTTCTGTGGTCAAGACAACGTTTTAAGGTAAGGACACTTGATTATTAATGTTTGCCTGCCGTGGCTTGTTGTTGACGAAAGGCCCACATGATTTTGCCTTATGCAGCTACTGCTACCGTCATGCTTTGAACTAGGTTAAGCTCATTTGCGCTAAAGGATGGGTTTATTGAAGGACTTTGATGTAGCTAGTTTCTTTTTAAAAAATCGTATGCTCAAAACAGTATGCCCGTGTTCATCATGTTTAACTTTTTTCTTGATGGAGTGCGTGAAATATTGTTGCAAGTGGTATTTCGATGCAGTCATGTCAAAAAGGCAGTTGAATGCATGGTCTTATTCAAGGAGAAGGAAGACTTGCATGATGCTTGAACATAGATCGGTAAAATAGACCCTAGTAGAACTCGGTTTCGTGTATTTCGGTCTGTAGAGTTATGAGTTTGGCCGCTGTCCATGTTGTTTACGTTTCATGTGGCCGCCGAGCCAAGTACCTTCATCATCATCATCATCATGTTCCCTTGTCAAAGGTTAAACTCTCTAGGGGTGCTTCTGCTGTAGCAGTTGCAGCAGTTGCTCAAAGTTTGATTTGTCCATCATCATATGTCTTATCTGTTGGGTGTCTATGCCCAGCAGATTTTCCCATTTCGTCCATTTATAACCAATTTTGTCAAACAGGAGCTGCTTTTGCACTTGGTTATTGCCCATCCAGCAAATGTGAGCAATATATTTTAGTTGTTGTACATAGCAGGATAGTTTTATATCCTGGGTTCCTGTCAGTTTCCGGAGGTCAGCATTGGACATCTTGTAGCTCCAGTCTATATCTTCATTTGTAGTGTTCTTTTGGTCAGGGGCATTCTTTCGTTTATATCCACCTTTAATCATTTTCCTTAGGAAGCCATGCCACACTACCTCAATTTTGTGAATTTCACTGGATGATAGTTGCCATGCCTGTGTGCTGTACAGGAGACGAGATCGAACGCATGCCACTAGGAACTTTATACGGGTTTTTAGTAGTATTCGGTGGTCAGTTAGAACGTGTTTCAGATCATTCCATTTCATGAATGCAGCACTTATCCTAGCATGCAGGAAGTGTGAGAATTCATCACAGTTGCTGACATTATAACCAAGATATTTAAAGGTGCAGACGTTTTTAATATTAGTGCCGCCAAGGGAAATGATACTTGGTTTACATTTGATATCCTCATTGACGTTAAAAGCCATTGTTTCTGTTTTGACATATGATATTTGTAAACCAAAGTGGGTGTAGGTCTTATCATACAACTGAAGAATATTCTGAAGCTCCTCGATGGATCCAGCAAGTATGGCCTGATCATCTGCGTATAGAATCTCTGTTATGCAACCCTCTCCTGATGCTCGTGCTTTTGTACGCATTTCTCTTGTGGATACCTCATTTGGAATGCAATATCTGAACTTGAAGCCTGTATCTGGGTACAGTTTTGATATCTCATGCTGTGCAATCCTGACAACAAAGTCCATATAGATATTAAAAACTGATGGCGATTCTAGGGCACCTTGTCTTGCAGTGAATGTTTGTTTTCATGCCGCCGAGCTATTTTTATGTATTTTATTTTTTAAAAGGACTTGTCTGTAGGTGTGTGTGTTTTATGTTTACAACACATAGGTCTACATTAGCGCACGCGTGCTTGTGTGGTTATCTCTGGCCATGCCCCTGCGTGAAAGTTACGCAGTATCACTGTCCTGTCCGTGGTAATAATCAGAACCGGCTTTATAATGACAATGCGCGCGTTCTTCTCTCCCTCTGTGGTCGGATGTGTTGAGCAATGTGAGCGTGGGCCTTGCGCAGCTATGCTGAGCCAAACGTAACCTATTGTAGGCTTCTAGGCTAATTACGTGCTTACACTGTAAATGCTTGACACGTATTGCAAATAAAATAAGAGTGTTTTCCTGGCCAACGGTAAGGGTAGGGTTGACAGGTAGCCTATGAGGGGCCTAGCCCCTGGGCCACGGGTGTTGATAAAGCACCCCTGCGGACATGGAGGAGACCAAGGAACCTGTTGTGGACGACCCTGCAGAAAACGCAATTTCTTCCAGTAATGAAGTGCACCCCTGGCCCTACATACGTGATCACTTCAGCTTCGTAGAGAAAAGGGTTTCATTATGCAATGCAGATTATGTGTGCCCAAGAAGACAACCACTGCGGCATACAAAAATTCGACGTCTAATCTGCGCAAGCATGTTGAGGTAAGTATTGTCATTGGCATCATCATAATGTTTCCTTTCCATAGTAAAACCGACAATAGGCTGGTTATATTCCAAAAATAGTGGATGGCATTGCTAATGTTGAAGTAGCAACCTGTTGGTACTGTAACATAATGGTAACTAGTCTGTTATTCGGTTGGCTAATCATGCAAGCAAGTTAGCTCGTCAACCTGACGTGATCAGTCCTCCTACCATTCTACATCCAACAGGCCAGAAAGGAATACTAAGCAAAACAAATAATGTTTGAATTGAATTGTTCAATAACACACAGTGCACACAGGCAAGCTACGAGATTTCGGTGCAACATTTCACTTTCATATTTCGTGTACAATGCTTTGTGTGTGGTCAGGGCGATGTAAACGACATGACTGTGTGCATTGACCTTTTTTGTTTGTCTCAGTTTTAATGCAGCATTATCCTAAGCATTCAATTTGATACACTTCCTTTAAATAAAACATCTGGGTTGAGATGTACATATATCCTTGTTTCCTCTTCTTTTTCATTTTTGCACAACACAATGGAGGCAGAAAACACCCATTGTTAAAAGTAACGTTTTACTTTTACTCAAAGTACATTTTAAATGATCTACTTTTTACTTTTACTTGAGTAGATTTTTTGTCTGGTAACTTTACTTGTACTTAGGTAAAATTTCATCAGAGTAACAGTACTTGTACTTGAGTATAATATTTTAGTACTCTTTCCACCTCTGCATGTTGGTATGTCGTGGTATGTTGGTATGTTTTTTTTGTTGATTTTGCTTTCTTTTGTATATATAGTTTATTATGGTAGAAAGTGACGCATGATTAAGGTGGTATAGAGGGTTAGGATTTGATAAGTTATTTACTTCTTCCTAATCCTTTCCGAACATTATTATGTTATTGCCTTGTGGCTACGCTATTCTGTTTATGACAATGTTTTGATGATTGCATTTTTAATTTTTATATTTTGTTTTTTTGTTTGTTTTTATATCTTCTTTACTGTTCGGAATCAATCAATCAATCAATCAATCAATCAATCAATCAATCAATCAATCAATCAATCAATCAATTCTGCTATCAGTAGAGCATACCTTAGGTAAAGTAGAGGGAGCCAAAGTGTTTCCAAATTAGATAAAAACTCCAGCTTTTGGCAGGTTCTGCTATCTGAAGATTCCAGAACACTCACAGCTTTCATCATTCCTTTTGGCCATTATCGTTTTAAATATCTGTGCCCTGACATATCCTCAGTACCCGAACATTTTCAGCAATGCATGTGCATCCTTGAAGGCTTGGATGGAGTGTTATGCCAGATGGATGATGTTTGCCTGTGGAAAGTTAGAAGAAAATGGAGTCACAATGAAAAGTGAGAAATGTGAATTCTCAGTAGAATCTCAATCTAATTCTCAAATTCCTTTGTCAGATCATTGAGAATCATGGAGTCAGGACAGATCCAGATGAGCTGAAACCAGTGACTGCCATGGAGGAACCAAGTACTGTTAGTGGAGTAAGAAGATTTTTGGGGATGGTAAATCATCTAGAGAAGCACATATCTCAGTTAGGAGAGAATTCAATTAAATTTCATTTGTATAATGCTTTTAACAATGAACATTGTCACAAAACAGCTTTACAGAAATATATAAATTCCAGATAATTTTTACATACAACCCCAAATCAGAAAAAAGTTGGTATGGTATGTTGAAATTGAAATTATAGCTGAAAACAATGATTTCATGAATCATTGAATAATGAATGAATAATCTTTGACCTGTATTATATTCAAAACAACACAGCAATATGTAATTTAATACTTTATCTTGTGAACTTTATTTTATTTTGTGTTTTTGTCCCGAAGGACGGCATGGTGGTGTAGTGGTTAGCGCTGTCGCCTCACAGCAAGAAGGTCCGGGTTCGAGCCCTGTGGCCGATGAAAGCCTTTCTGTGCGGAGTTTGCATGTTCTCCCCGTGTCCGCGTGGGTTTCCTCCGGGTGCTCCGGTTTCCCCCACAGTCCAAAGACATGCAGGTTAGGTTAACTGGTGACTCTAAATTGACCGTAGGTGTGAATGTGAGTGTGAATGGTTGTCTGTGTCTATGTGTCAGCCCTGTGATGACCTGGCGACTTGTCCAGGGTGTACCCCGCCTTTCGCCCGTAGTCAGCTGGGATAGGCTCCAGCTTGCCTGCGACCCTATAGAACAGGATAAAGTGGCTAGATATAATGAGATGAGATGAGATTTTTGTCCTGAAATAAACACATTTCAAAAAAAGTTGAAACGGTAAAGCATTAAGCACTTTGCAATGTTGCCATTCCTTCTCACAATACTTAAAATATGTTTAGGGATTGAAGATACCAAGTGATGAAGGGTTTCAGGTGTCATTTTGTCCCATTCTTCCTACAAAAAGTTCCTAAGATGTGCAACAGTACGAGGTCGTCGACATATTTTTCGTTACAAAATTTGCCACATATTTTCTATCAGGGACAAAGGGGAAAGGAACCCTCTCCTTCTACATCCATGCCTTTGTAATGTGTGCAGCGTTGTTTTGTCAAAATATCCATGAAAAAGACAGCATATATTGCTCTAAAATCTCAATGTAGTTTTCTGCATTAATGCTGCCATCACGGAAGTGTAAGTTACCTTTGCCAAGGGAACTGGCACAGATCCATACCATGACAGAACCTGGCTTTTGGACTTGTTGCTGGTAACAGTCTGGATGGTCCTTTTTGTCTTTGGTCCAGAACATACAGTGTCCATTTCTTACAAAAAAAGATGTGGAATACTGATTTCTCTGACCACAATACATGTTTCCACTGCATGGTGGTCCATCCCAGCTAACTCTGAGCCCAGACAAATTGACAACACTTATGGACATAGTTAACATAAGGCTTCCTTTTTGGACAGTAAAGTTTTAACTGACATTTCTGGCTATAACTCTGTATTGTACTGCTTCACAAAGGTTTGCCAAAGGTGGGCCTATATGCTTATATCAGTTATAGATGAATGATGTTTCTTGATGCAGTGGCATCTAAAGGATCAAAAATCACAGGTGTTCAGCTGAGGTTTGTGTGCTTTCCCTTTACACATGGGAATTCCTTCATCCTTGAATTGTTTAATGATATTATGCACCTTAGAGAGTGAACCATTCAAATCCCTTCATATCTTTCTTTGAGGAACATTTCAATAATTTTCTCATGCATTTGTTGACAAGCTAGAGGTCCTTGGTCCATCTTTGCTCCTCAAAGACAAGGACTTTTCTGGACACTGATGTTGTAGCAAATTAATCACCTGTTGACATCACCTGTTTCAAATTACATCATTATTTAATTGTTTTATCACATTACTACCCCTAAATTGCCCCATTTTTGAAATGTTTTGCAGGCCTGAAATGTAGGAATGGATGTATATTAACAAATTAAATAATGTTGAACAGACAGAAACAGATGTACGGTATCTTGGATTCAAACTGTCTGCAATGAAATACAAGTCAAAGTAAATTTAGAAATTACTGCTTTCTTTTCTTTTTTATTTGCATTTTCCATACCATCCCAACATTTTCTGCTTTATGGTTGTAGTATGCACACTTTTTTTTCACACTTTCTTTTGAGGAATCTTCAGAAACAAAGAAGACAGGGACCATTTGGGATTAACTGAGTGAATTGACATCTAAATATCCTTTTGGTGTAATAATTTTTTTCCTCATTTTCTTCTAAAAAGAAATGAGTGCTCTCTGCAACCGGAATTATGAACACCGCTCTATACTGGATTTTGAAATTAATGTTTGATGAAATATTGCAAAAGTGCTCCTAGATGTCAGAGAAATAATTGAGTTTGATTTATTTTGTATCCTGAGGTGATTCTTCTCACCTCATTTTGAGGTCAGTTTATGAATATTTAATATGAGAAATACAACTCTGCACTTTAAATGAGATTCCATTTATAAGTGTCTTTGCATGTGTATTTGTATCCCAGGGCTGACATTTATGAAACAGTCATATACATAACCATGTGAAGGGAAAAATGAAATAAAAATGAAGCAAATTGAAGGACAAAAAGGAAAAACTTTACATGCCATTAATTTATATGATGTGACATTTACATGATACACTTTGATTGTTTACTCAGTAACCCTTACAAAAGTAACATTTTTCTGGCAGCTTTGCAGCAAACTTGTGTCTGATTAGCAGTAAACATATTAGTTGGCCAAAAAAATTTGCCACAAGTTTGCCAGTGTTGGCCACTCGTGTCAAACTTCCAAGAACATTCTGGCAATAATTAGAAGTTTGCCACTACTGGGAAATGTGTTCACTGGTGGTTTGCCACCACAATTTGCCAGTATTGATGGACATTTGGGAACGTTCTGGTAACAAGTTTGCCACAAGTGGAAAACATATCAGACATATTTTTTAACTTGTTTGCTTTTTGTTGTGTTGCTATAATGGTGTTTATTTGTTTCATTTATTTTCTATAATAATAATTGATGTGTGCAATGATTCTGGTGACACTACACTGTATAAGAGTGAAGTTATTAAATATTTTTGTCATATTTATTTTAGGTGTTATACTTTGTATACAGTTCCTCATAGCCAGCTGCACAGAGACCAATGTTATTTGTCCAGCTCTGAGGATGGCTCGTTTCAATGAAAATTAGGTTGTAGCTCATTGTGTCACCTTACTACAGTTGCAAAGAGGTGTCATTTCTATTTTTTTAAACAATAATTTATTGTCTTTTTTAGAAACAAAACAAACAACAGTTCAGCACCACCAAGTCCAGAGCAAAATACAGTATTGTCCAGAAGAAAACACAGGTCCATGGGTTATAAATACACAGCATAAACATTTTTTACACAAAAGACCCCATTATACATCAATTATGTTTAAAAACAAAATGTGATCCCCCTTTCTGTAATATCTCGGCAAGCTCACTCGGCAGGTGATCAAGCAAAGGCTGCTATATCCTGTAGAAAGCATCACAGTTACCTTTTATAATGGCACTGAGGTGCTCCATCGGAAACACCCTGAATGTTTCTCTGTACCACTGTGTAACAGAAGGGGGCTGCGCCTGAATCCACTGAAACAATATACACCACCCTGCCATATGTAAAAGTTTACACAGTAACATCATTTGTCTAGATGATAAAGAAAACCCCTCCACAGACAGTCCAAGAACAAACAGCACAGGATTCAGTGGGATTGTCTGGTGAAATATTGAGCGAAGTTCTATAGCAATGTTTTTTCCAAAATCTAGCAACTAAAGGACATTGCCATATGCAGTGGTAGTAAGTCCCCACATCCGTATTGCACTTGACACAGAGAGGAGAAATCTGGGGGTGAATTTTATTTAAAAACTCTGGGGTACACTGCAGTCTGTGTAAAATTCTGTATTGGCTTTCCCGGAGTCTGTTACATGTAAACATTTTCTTAGCAGATTTAAATGGTTTTTGACCATGCTTCTATGCTAAGCTCAACCTCCAAGTCTGCTTCCCACCGAACCCTGGCCTTATCTATTGTAATACAATTCAAAGATTGTGATTTTCCATAAAAGAGAGAAATTAATTTCTTTTTAGTGAATACGTCCTCATTATATTTAAGAAGAAAGCTTTCAATCAGATTTAAAACAGGTTGGTTGTCTCAAAATTTAAGAGAATTTACAAAATGTCTCACTTGCAGAAACCCAAAGAAGTGTTTCTGTGGTATACTGTACTTGGTTTGAATTTGTTTAAAGGACATAAGATTACCCCTTTCAAACAGATCACAGACAAATCTTAAATTTTTAGAGTGCCAATCATCAAGTATACTAATGCTGATACCTGGAGGGAAAGCCTTATTCCTAACTAGAGGAAGCAGTGCACTCGAAAAACCTCTTCTTCCAATGTGAGCAGCAATATTATACCAAGTCTTGAGTGTGCACATCAATATAGAGTTATTTCGGACCCCCAGTGGAAGTTGGGCTAAATCAATTGATAAAAGACTAAGAAGAGAGAAAGGGCCAAAACACCAGGTATCTACAAGAGGCTTGCCTTGATGTAAAAAGGAATGTAACCAACCTGAAATTATCCGTGCATGACAAGCCCAGTTATAGTAGAGATGGTTAGGAAGTGCCTGACCCCCTTCATCTGCAGGTAGTTGTAAAATTATAAAATTAAACGAGCCTTACCTGTAAGGTGAAGTTTGATTGTGATTCTACCAAATCCGGGGTGACGCGCTGAGGGCTAACATGAGATGCACACGTGCCGCCGTGGATACTCAGATTTTTAAATGTTGTGGACACGATTATGAAGATACAGTACCAGGTAAGAACACGGCTGGGAAAAAAGGATAACTTTAAGGGAGGGCATGTTAGCCCTCAGCGTGTCACCCCAGGATTTGGTAGAATCACAATCAAACTTCACCTTACAGGTAAGGCTCGTTTAAATTTATAATTCTACCAAATCCCGGTGACGTCACTTCCGGCTAACATGAGACTTTACAGCAATCATCGTGGACACAATGAATTAACATGCAAAAGCAATTTTATTATGATAACGGTTTACTTTAATACAGCTCCAGCAAAGTCAGTGAGCACAGGCTTGTTATAGAATGTCTGGAAGGTTGAAACTTGAGACCATCCTATGTGCTTTAATATTTCATCAGTGGGAATCATCTGGTTTGCTTTGGATGTAGCAGTTGATCTGGTACTGTGAGCCTTGAACTTTGTTGTATCCACACCACTTGCTTGTAGGACAACTTTAATCCATCGTCCTATGGTACTTGTACTAACAGGTCGATAGGGCTTGACGTAAGATATAAGTAGTCATGAATTTCCTTGACTACATAGATTCTTTGTCTTTTCAAGATAGTATTGAAGATTAGAATAAACACAAAGTTGCTGTTTGACGTACTTTCTAACAAAAAATGATGCACAAATCTTTCCAGGTCTGTCTTGTTTGACATGATCCCTTATGTAGAATAAATAGTAATCTGCAGTCTCTTTCATAGCGTCAATATCGAGAAATGATAATGTCTGACATCTTTGTCCAGATGTGAGCACTAGTAAGATAACCAATTTGAATGTTAGTTCCTTTAATGATAGTTTTTCCAGTGGAGACAACAGTTCTATATACTTCAGTACTGGGTTGACATCCCAAGTCTCTTGATAACGAGGAGTGGGTTTGGAAAAATTAAACATGCCTTTGAGATAACGTACAATGAAAGGATGATTAGCGATCATATAGTGGGTACCAGGAAATTCAAAACCCATTAAATAGTTTGATAATGCTGAGCGTGCTGTATTAATTGTGGAATAGGACAATTGTTTGTTATGTAAACTGTGAAGAAACTCTAACACGACAGTGATATTTGGGTGCAGTGGATCAATTTTCCTTTGAAGGCAAAATTCACCCCATCTTCTGATGTGAATATCATATTGTTTCTGTGTACCTGGCCTCCACGAGGCCATGAGTACATTGGTAATGTCCTCAGAAATGCTGTATTCAATGAATTGTTGCCTGATACCTTGCATGCCATGAGTTGTAGCTTGGGACTCAGAGGATGAACATCCCCCCGAACTGGATGGCAAAGCACTTTCCTTGTGACTCGGAATATTCTGGGATGATTGATCAGGAGACTTAGAAGTCTTGTAAACCAAGTTTGTGTGGTCCACAGAGGTACTATGATGATCCCTGTTGCTTGTCTCATCTCATCTCATCTCATTATCTCTGGCCGCTTTATCCTGTTCTACAGGGTCGCAGGCAAGCTGGAGCCTATCCCAGCTGACTACGGGCGAAAGGCGGGGTACACCCTGGACAAGTCGCCAGGTCATCACAGGGCTGACACATAGACACAGACAACCATTCACACTCACATTCACACCTACGGTCAATTTAGAGTCACCAGTTAACCTAACCTGCATGTATTTGGACTGTGGGGGAAACCGGAGCACCCGGAGGAAACCCACGCGGACACGGGGAGAACATGCAAACTCCGCACAGAAAGGCCCTCGCCGGCCACGGGGCTCGAACCCGGACCTTCTTGCTGTGAGGCGACAGTGCTAACCACTACACCACCGTGCCACCCCCTGTTGCTTGTTCCAAAAGTATTTTTGGAGACATCTGCCAATTAAACAGAATGGTGGAAAAATATAACTATTAGTGAACTGGGACCAATTCACAGTAAAAGCATCTACATAGGTTGTATATGGATCTCGTTTCCAGGAAACATAGGCACTCATCTGATGGTTGATTCGACTGGCAAACAAATCAATCTGAGGGACCCCATACAACCCACAAATTTTTTCAAATAGAATAGGATTCAGCTGCCACTCTATCCCATCCTCAAAATGGCATGACAGTGAGTCTGCAGTTGCATTCAACTGTCCTGGGTGATGAGCAGCTGAGAGCCAAAGGTGCCGGTCGATGGCCCATAACCATTTCCTTAGCAATCTGATTGCATTCTTTGCTCTTACAACGTCCCATAGCATTAATATAAGACACTGTTGTCGTATTGTCAGACAAGATTCTAATGTGTTGGTTAGATACTAAGCCAAAAAGGGACACAAGTCCCAGTTTTACTGCAAGAATTTCGAGGACATTGATATGATACTTCCTCTCCTCTTGGGACCATAAACCTTGTGTTTGGCTTTTATGAGTCGCAGCACCCCAACCCATAGATGACGCATCAGGCGAGTCAAACTTGTATTCAGTGCTGTCATGAGTCAGCGTGAGTGTTGCCAGGAAGCGCATGCTGAAGCGTATGTCCTTCTCAATCAAAGCATGGCAAGTGGCATTAAATCCCCACCGCTTCTCACAAACTGCATAAGAGTAATCCTGATGTATAAAGAGTTGTTGACCCTCGAACTTAAGCGCAGGAGTCGCTCTCACTGCTGCCATGATCCGCTGCTTGTCCCTGGAGTTGTGGAGCTTAATAATCACCGGTCTGGGACGTGCAGTCCGTGGGCCTATGCCTCGGTGTGCGCGGTCAACTTTGATGTGGGCTTTTTTGCCCGCGGGGCTGTTCTCAAGACCAAGTATAGTAGGCAGCCAGGCTTCAAAAAACTGAATGGGGCTTTTACCCTCCGCTTCAGTCAGTCTCTGCATAAGATCGGTGGCCGTGTCCTCCACATTTGAAATTCTCTGCTCTGCCTCCATGGTGCGTGTCGAGAGACTTTCAAGTGAGGCCAATATTTTCTCCAGAGTCCCAGATAGTATAGACAGTTTTTGATCCATCACCTCACTAATGCTATTAGTCACTTGGCGGACGAGAGCTGCGGTGTCCACCGGAGGCGAGGTCTGGTCACCTGTTGCTGCTAGCATGTCAGTTTGGCTAGCACTGGTGGTCATGGCGGCTGTCGTCTTTCGTGGTTGTATTTTCGTCTGTTTTGACATCGCTTGTTGTCCCAAAAACCGGTTTTGTGGTATTACTTATTTCAAAAACATCCAGTCATCTCATCTCATCTCATTATCTCTAGCCGCTTTATCCTTCTACAGGGTCGCAGGCAAGCTGGAGCCTATCCCAGCTGACTACGGGCGAAAGGCGGGGTACACCCTGGACAAGTCGCCAGCTCATCACAGGGCTGACACATAGACACAGACAACCATTCACACCTACGGTCAATTTAGAGTCACCAGTTAACCTAACCTGCATGTCTTTGGACTGTGGGGGAAACCGGAGCACCCGGAGGAAACCCACGCGGACACGGGGAGAACATGCAAACTCCACACAGAAAGGCCCTCGCCGGCCCCGGGGCTCGAACCCAGGACCTTCTTGCTGTGAGGCGACAGCGCTAACCACTACACCACCGTGCCGCCCTAACATCCAGTCAATAAACTAAAATAAAAAAATATGGACAGTATCGCGTATTATGCTGTAATAAATACAGGTGGGAGCGGGAGCACAGTGAGAACACGTCTTCTAGTCAGCCATATTCACTGGAAGCTCTTGTCATTTGTATTTTAACAATGTTTCACTTATGGTTTATTGATTCAGAAACTTTGAGTCTATGAATATTTTCAACTTTTTGGAACTTGTCCCTAGTTGGTCAGACATTACTGCTGTGGAAACATTTATAAGGATTTATTCTCATGCCCATCATTAATGAGGATTAATGCTTCATTAAAATAAAATGCTGTTTAACCATGTGTGGAAATTTGGATTTAGTAAGAGAAAATATGCCTCACGAAGAAAAATAATACTATATGATCAAGTTAGTTTTAGATTTGAATGTGAAAGCTTCCTGGTCTACTAATCCTAAACCTTGTTTAGTTGCTAGCTAACTAGCTACTGCAAAGCAACATGATTTTAGGATATAGGACACTATTTTATCAATTTATTGTATTCAACAAAGCAATTTAATCTATGAAATAATGTAATAATTCAGTAAAATTAAGTGAATGTAGAAAATATTTAAAACTTTTTAGGTGCAAAATGCACCTGGATGTGCCTCTCATTCACACTCATTCACTGTTTAGAAGCTAAATTCAAAAGTGGTGCTGTTGCTTTGTATTAATGACATAGTGCATCCTTAATAAATCATTAAAACAATGTATTTTTTAATAAGTCTCAGGTGGAATGGAGCTGGTCATTCAAAGCAAAATGATTAGTCTTGTGGGCCATGTCATTTGTAAAGCATCCTACTGACAGTCCTGACTGGGCTTATAACTTGTTTACAGTGTACTATGCCCAGGAGCAGGCATGGCATGGCATGGCATAAGATAAGATAAGGTAAGGTAAGGTAAGATGCACTTTATTGTCCCCAAAGGGAAATTCATCTTGGACTTCATTGCTGCTACAATGCTGCTTCCATAGAGAATAAATAGATGAACAATACACATACCAACATATACAGGACACACACTGATAAATATCAATACACATACAGACATATCCTACAGACACTAAAAACAATACACATACCAACATATACAGATACACACATAAATATCAATACACATACAGATGTACAGACACACACCTGGAGGTAAGCATAAAAACATATCCAACACATGCACCCACGCACACAGAACCATGAGTATAAATACACAACCAAAAACCACCATGATGAACTATCCTTAGCCCTATTGCACAACACCTTTGGCCTGAGAGGCATTCAAAACTCTGACTGAAGTTGGCAAGAATTAATTTTTGAAGCGGTTAAGCCTGCAGTAGGGGACTCTATAGTGTTTGCCTGATGGTAGAAGTTCATATTCAGAGTGGAGGACATGGGACTCATCAGTCAAAATTCTCTGTGCATGTCTAAGCACAGACTGCTCATAGATGGCCTGCAGGGGCAGCTTTTCAGACCTCCCTATCACTTTCATTGCTGTCTGTACCAGATGGGCAATTCTTGATTTCAAATGGACTGAGAGGTTACCATACCAAGCTGTCATACTATACCTAAGAATGCTTTCCAAGATAGACTGATAAACAGAGGTGGGTAGAGTAGCCAAAAATTGTACTCAAGTAAGAGTATTGTTACTTTAGAATAATATTACTCAAGTAAAAGTAAAAAGTAGTCGTCCAATTAATTACTTGAGTAAGAGTAAAAAGTACTAAGTGAAAAAACTACTCAAGTACTGAGTAACTGCTGAGTAACTTCTTTGTTTATTGATCAGGACGTCATAACAGGCAGAGATTTCATATATATTTCACACATATAAACTGTGTGTGTCGGTGGTGTAGTGGTTAGCGCTGTCGCCTCACAGCAAGAAGGTCCTGGGTTCGAGCCCCGGGGCCGGCGAGGGCCTTTCTGTGCGGAGTTTGCATGTTCTCCCCGTGTCCGCGTGGGTTTCCTCCGGGTGCTCCGGTTTCCCCCACAGTCCAAAGACATGCAGGTTAACTGGTGACTCTAAATTGACCGTAGGTGTGAATGTGAGTGTGAATGGTTGTCTGTGTCTATGTGTCAGCCCTGTGATGACCTGGCGACTTGTCCAGGGTGTACCCTGCCTTTCGCCCGTAGTCAGCTGGGATAGGCTCCAGCTTGCCTGCGACCCTGTAGAAGGATAAAGCGGCTAGAGATAATGAGATGAGATGAGAAACTGTGTGTGTGTGTGTGTGTGTGTGTAGTTCTGTGTATTAACAATAACAACAAGAAGCTCAAGGCAGTCTGCACATAAACCATAACACTGTGTGTGTGTGTGTGTGTGTGTGTGTGTGTGCGCGCATACACGTGCATGTTCACTCCATGAAGTGACTGTTCAGCTTTAACAGCAGCTGGCTCTCAATTTTGCACTGTGAAGCTGTGACCTTTTAGCCGTGAACAGGTGAAAACAATAATAAATTAAATATTAATTAATTAAATCTTTACAAAGTAATATAATAACAAAACAATGGGTAGAGGTTACAAAGAAAAAGAAGAAAAAGGCAGTCAAGCTAGCAAGCGGTCAAGCTAACAAGCTAATGCCCTTCCTTTTGTGAACAAGCACTTGTAGACAAATAATAAAACAAATCTCACAGAAAAAAAAACGCCTAAAGTCTTCACAAATCCCTCTAATCCACAACAAATACAGTAGCTTGAAAAATGGAGATTTCACAAACAATATGTTACGTGTTTTGTTATTTAGTAAGTTTTCACCAGTCTTCCATTCCTAGTTTTTGACCAGAGCCGTGTACAACTGTAACGCTATTGAGGAGCTGACATTAGGCGAGCAACCTTATTTTCATGAGCATTTTTTGGTTTCACACCAATAAAAAGTGATTGTTAGGAAGATTTTTTGTAGTTTTATTTCTTGGTTCTCTGGTGTGTGTGTGTGTGTGTGTGTGTGTGTGTGTGTGTGTGTGTGTGTGTGTGTGTGTGTTATCTTGCTGTCTGAGGCCGCAGTGCGTCAATACATTTCCACAAAACAACGTATTTTACAGTTATTTATGATGTTACAACAGGGCTAACGTCTGCCTACGAAGACAGCCAAAAGCACATAGTCTACTTACCACAATGTGTTTCCTCAAATTCGACGTTGAGTTTTTATAAGCTGAAACATCCACTGGTTTGGGGAGACACATTGTGACACAGCATAACATAACTATTATGTTTTGTTGTTTGGAGAGTGAACATGGTTTGCATGTGTGGCAAGGGGTGTGCCTCTTTGGCTTGATGAGAAACGCTGGCCATTGTCTCTGCCATTTTTCTTCTGCTTCCGTGCTCTTTTCCACCTGGACTGGTCTTGCCGCGGGAATTTTGTGTGCGGGCGCGCGTGGCGGCTTGGCTCTGTTTGACTGGCGAAACGGAGTTAAACCATAGCTGCTACCACTATGGCTCTGGCTGCTACATTTTGTAGGGGACAGAGCCTACTTAAATTACTGGGTTTACTAATAACTATGTGTAGCAACTGGGATATGTATGAGCTTATCAGAGTGGCAGTTACATGGGATATGTGCGTGTGTATGTGTATCTTGGTGTATTGTGTCTGTTTTCCCACCCCACAATTTAGAGTAGTAGGCCAGTTTAAATCAATAAACCAAATGAGTTTATTTTAGAGCCCTATGCGCCACAATTATCGAATGAAACTATGAAATGAAATAATGAAATGTAGAATAAGATTGTAATAAAATAAAAAGCAATAATTAAGTTGTCACAGATAAGCCTTCAATGGCAGTTCAACATTTAAACATTCAACCTTATTAACTCCATAGTACCTTATTTCACCAAATCCCCAACTCAAAAGTTGTATACTCATATTCAAAAGCCTAGCTTATGTCCCGGGACTGTCCTAATAGTAAGCTACTACACTGACTAAATTAACTTAACCAATATCAGTGAACCTTATTGGCAATTACAAAATAAGCAATATGAACTTATTTGGTGTGTCTCTCAAAGACAAATAAACCTCAGCATATAAATGAAAGAAAACCTCCAAAATTACCGTACAAGATTATCATACACACATACAATTTCAGTCTTTAGTGTCACAGTGTTCGAGACTCCGAGTATTCGTAAACATAAACAGTTCCTCTGATAGAAATAAACGTTCTGTAGTTCCGTGTCAACTTAATAAATCCAGTCGAGCCAAAGTTCGCTTGTTAGGCAACTTGTTGAATTGTCAAGGGTTCCTCTTGTTTCAGTTCCAAAAGTTTTTCTCGTATGCATGTGTAATGACACATGCATATGAGCGGAGCGCCCGCAGGGCGCGTAACAAGTCCAATCTGGCTGGGGGTTCGGGGGGCGCTGTAAGCCCCCCGAGAAAATTTTGGAAATTGGTGCTTTTTAAGGGCCATTCTGAGTGAATACAGGTGACTAAAATGAACTGGGACATGTTGGTTTTGGGGGGAGAAAATTGTTGATTTGGTTTTTTTTTTTTAATTTTCTGAAAAATAAAACCAAACCACAATCACTCATGATTTTCTCATGAGTGATACTCATAACTCCCCACATTCACACAAAGTAAAGACTTCTCTGGTAATTTGTATACACCCTAAAAAACTTTCAAACAGTGAATATTATTTTCTTAACTTTACTACACAAATGCAGATTACATATCATCAATATTTATAGATAACATACTGGAACACTCAATTAGCAAATACTCAAATAGTTTACTAAACAAATGCAGATTACATGCCATCAATGTTTATAGAGAATATGCTGGAACACTCAATTAGCAATACTCAAATAGTTGTACTGGAACATGTCTATTTCCTTTTTATTCCCATGATTAATGTCAAGTCACTTTGATTACTTTTAATTTTTATCAACTTCCTTTCACTTTTAATCTCATCAATATCAAGTCAGATTACTTATTCAGTTCTGATTGATTTACTTCAGAAGATGACTGTTTCAGTTCCAAAAGTTTTTCTTTAGTAGCATGTTTGTGAGGTTACCCCTCAATGGAGCACTTGCATGTGACGTCACAGCCGATCCAGATTGTGACAGACGCCATCTTGTCGGTCAAATGCCATATTTCCGCCTTCTACTTCTACCTTTTCTTCTGGAAAACCCTATGTTACGGCCGGCCCTGCAGCCGCACATTGTTAAAAGGCAAGGCGCTGTAGTTGCACTCTCCCTTGCACCATATTTCCTTTGTTTTGTTACATTTTTGCACATTTAGTTATCATTTATTTGACTCCCATTTAACATTACACACTGTTTTATTCAGTTACCGTCACAACTATCTGGCATACACTTTACATAACATACACGCGAGACATTAAACAAACAAACAATTAGCACGCAACACCGATGTCTCAGTTTACACTTTATTTAGTGGTTCATACTTAAGTTACAGCTACGTGCACATAATTGTTTTTTTGAGTTCCGTTACTTACATTTTGTGTTTCTGAGTTTATTTAAGTTATCGTGGTGTTGGTGGAGAAATCCCCGGTGTGAAGCAGCTGCGGCTCCCAACTTCCTCCTGGCGTCATCCGGGCAAAGGGCTTCCTGTTGGTACCGCTTCACGTTAAGAGTCCGGTGGCGTGGTCCAACTCCTCGGGAACGTCATGGGGGAATAGGAAGTGCAGTGTTGTTGGAATTATATTGTTTATTTGTTATTGATGTTAAATATAATTATTTTGATTTAGAAAATTGTTTACTTACCTTTGTCTTTGTTTTTGGCTGGCCTTTGTCTGTGTCGGAGGAGTGTTGTTGACTGTGGTTGGTCTTTGTCTTCCCTGTGTGTCTTCATGGGCTGGCCAGCCAGGTATATGTATCCCTTCAGTGTTTCATTTGGAGAGTCAGTTTTTTTTAGTTCAGTCATGTTTTGTTTAGCTCCTTAATTTACTTTAAATTCTCTTATGTTGACCTTTTTTATAGGCCTAGAACTCTTTTAGTTGAATTTGGTTTTTATTTTCTTTTGTTGTTTGGACGTTTAAAACTTTTGGAAAAAAAATAAATTTGAAATTGGATTTGGAAGCACTCTCTCTCTGCTTGCCGCTCGGTCTCCCACACATGGTGTCAGAAGTGGGATCAAGCAGTAAGAGAGTACAGTTTTCCCTCCCTATTATTATTATTATTATTATTATTATTATTACTTTTTTTTTTCTTCCCAACAACTTCCTGTCTCCCTGGGATGCCTTCAAGAGGAAGAGGGAGAGGTCGGATAAGGGCACAAGAACTAGGAGCAACAGTGACCCAAGACCACGCAGAGATCGGGGAGGAAGAGGATAAAAGTGGAACTGGGGAGAAGCAAGAGGACCCTGAGGCGAGCGATGGCAGCTGTGAACCAACCCTCTCAGACCTGGTGGGCATTCTTCGTGCAAATATGGACCAGCAGAAGGAACAGGAGGCAAGGAGGGACAGGGACGCAGACCATCAGTGGCGAACCATCAAGGACCTCCAAGATCAGTTCCGAGACCTATTCCAGACCCTCCATGGTCAACCCACCACAGGCCCAGGTAAAGCTCAAGAGGAACACCCGAAGTGCAAGCCAGAAGCAGGGAAGTCAAAGGGAAAGCAGTGGGCCAACTACCAACAGCCCTTGTCAGCACCTTGGAGGCAGGCCCACCACCAGTGGTCAGACACCTCAGAAGAGGAGGAGGATCATCACACTGCTACTGCATTTCGGCATGAAGACCAGGACAGGTCAGACCATCCCAGTCGGACTCTTCACCCAAAGTTATTGAAGCTAACGGATGAAGACGACATCGAACACTTTCTAATCACATTTGAAAGAATCGCTAGAGCCTGTCGGTGGCCCAGAGCCGACTGGTCTTTTTATCTGATTCCTCTTCTGACTGGCAAGGCCCGAGGTGCTTACGTGCACATGGACGTCTGTGACTCGGAAGACTACAGCAAGGTAAAGGCAGCCATTTTAGAAAAGTATGACGTCAACACTGAATCTTACAGGCTGAAGTTCTGTGGCCTTGAGGTTGACCCTGATGAAAGCCCCAAGGAGCTCTACGTCTGGCTTAAAGAACTCTATAACAAGTGGATTCTGCCTCAAAAGAAAAGTGTAGAGGAAGTTGGTGAGCAGATAATCCTTGAACAATACCTACGTATGGTAGCCCCGGATCTGCAAGTTTGGCTGAAGGAGCATGGCCCAAAGTCTGCCTCGGATGCTGCTACACTGGCTTCCACATACGTGTCTGCTAGGAGGAAAGATCAGCCCTGGAGCTTCTTGTCCTGGAAGAACGGCCGAGATGCCCAGAGACCAACTCAACACAGTCCCCCTTCAAGACCACCTGTGCATGCTGGTAGGCCTCAAAACAGGTTTTATGGCTCAGGTCTGAGCAGAAGACCACTAATCTGCTACCTGTGTGGAGAGGAGGGCCATGCAAAGCCAGCCTGCCCAAAGAACCCAGCAAAGCTGACTCAACTCTGCTGCGTACCCAAGAAGGAACCATCATTGGGTGTGACCAACCAGTCCCTGCAGCTCAGGTCAGTCGTGGTGAATGGGAGGACGGCAGAGGCTCTTCTTGACACGGGTAGTGACCAGACCCTCATCCAGCCACACTATGTCCACTATGTTCACCTGGACACTATGTCCAGGTGAACAGGTTCGACACAGTGTCCATCCGATGTGTCCATGGAGATGAGAAACCTATACCAACTGCTGATGTCTACATAAAAGTACAAGAACAAACGTACCTGATAACTGTTGGAATGGCAGGAAACTTACCTTATGATGTCATTCTGGGCTGTGATTTTCCTGTGTTGCTGGATCTGCTGCAGCCAATGGCAACCTGCAACTCTGTCGTCACCCACTCCCAAGCCAAGTTGGTGGAAGACCCATCTCCCACTCTAAGTGCCCTCCCCTTTTTCAATGTAGACATCGAGGTACTGCCTGGGAAGCCGCGAAAATCACGCCGACAGAAGAGGAGGGAGAAGTTGGCTGGAATGCCAGAGCAATCCACTGTGAGGGGAATTCTGGAACCTCCAGTTGATGTGCAACTGCCTGGTGACATTGACAAGAAACAAAGAGAAGATCCTGGCCTGGATGAGATGTTCCGGATGGCGGAGTCTATAGAGGACACAGAGGTTGGAAAGGAGCAGTTTGTGCTGAAGAAGGGGGTGCTTTATCAGCGTCAGGGCAATGTGGAACGGCTGGTAGTGCCAAAAGAAGTCCGTGAGCTGGTGCTAGGCGTGGGACATGCTATTCCCTGGGCTGGCCACCTGGGCAAACACAAGACTAGAGCTCGCATCGGCAAGCACTTCTTCTGGCCTGGAATGAGAGCTGATGTGGAGCGGCTGTGCAAAAGCTGCCCTGAATGTCAAAAGACTGCCTTGAGAGCTCCCTGTAAAGTACCTCTGCAGCCATTACCCCTCATCACTACACCATTTGAATGCTTGGGGATGGACATTGTGGGCCCGGTGGAGAAGAGCAGCTCTGGGAACCGCTTCATGTTGGTGATTACTGACTATGCCACGAGATACCCAGAGGTCTTCCCCCTGAAGTCAGTGAAGGCGAGACATGTGGCATCTTGTCTAGTGCAATTCTTTTCTCGCGTTGGATTTCCAAAAGAGATTCTAACGGATCAAGGCACAAATTTCATGTCCACCTTACTGAAGCAAGTGTACCAGCTCCTGGGCATTAGGAGCCTTTGAACGACACCCTACCATCCCCAAACAGATGGTCTCACTGAACGCTTCAATCAGACTCTGAAGCAAATGTTGAGGAAGTTTGTCAATGAGACGGCTTCTGATTGGGACCAATGGCTACCCTTCCTCCTCTTTGCTTACAGGGAAGTACCCCAGGCCTCGACCGGCTTTTCTCCTTTTGAGCTTTTGTATGGATATGAGGTTAGGGGGCCCCTATCACTCCTAAAAGAAATCTGGGAGGGAGATGAGGGGAGGGGGGAGCCTGTTAATGTTGCTGCTTATGTCTTGCAGATGTGTGAGAGACTGCAGAAGATGTCCACCCTGGCACAGGAGCACATGGCCCAAGCACAGCAAGGACAGAAGGCCTGGTATGATCGAACAGCTCGCCAGCGCAGCTTTGCACCAGGTCAGAAGGTCCTGGTTATGCTACCTAGTAATGAGAGCAAGCTACTCGCTAAGTGGCAAGGGCCATATGTGGTCCAAGAAAAGATTGGGCCTACTACTTACCATGTCTCAGTCCCAGGGCAGTGTCGATCCAGTAGAGTCCTGCATGTCAATCTGTTGAAAGAATGGGTGTCTAGACCTGGAAAAGAAGCAAAGTCAATGTTCATCAGACGAGTGGTGGAAGAAGATGATGATGAAGAACAATACTTACCCCAGATGGTGTCATTGGACCTGGACCTTCAGCACCTGTCGGAAGACAAACAGCAGGAGGTGAGAGCTCTATGTAGTCCCGATGTTTTTTCTGAGGTGCCTGGATTGTCCCATGTTGTGTCTCATGACATTGTCCTTAAGCAAGATGCTTCAGTGCGACGCATGAGCTATCATGTTCCTGAGCGGCTGTTGGGTCCCCTGAAGGAGGAAGTGGACCAGATGCTTTCCCTCGGAATCATCGAGCCATCCAAGAGTGAGTGGTGCCACCCAGTGGTGTTAGTGCCAAAGAAAGATGGCTCAATTCGGTTTTGCATTGACTTTCGTTATCTTAACTCGGTCTCCAAGTTTGATTCTTACCCAACACCCAGGATTGATGAACTGATCGACCGCCTTGGGAAAGCCCGCTACCTAACCACCATCGACCTCAGCAAAGGCTATTGGCAGATAGCGCTCACTAAAAGATCCTGCGAGCTGACAGCGTTCCGAACACCATGGGGCCTTTTTCAATTCAAAGTCCTCCCATTTGGCCTTCATGGGGCACCTGCCTCATTCCAAAGACTAATGGATCAGGTATTGAATGGCTTGTCAGAGTTTGCGGGGGCTTAGCTTGATGATGTTGTGATTTACAGTGAGTCCTGGGAGCAACATCTGGAACATCTGCAGACTGTCTTCACACGGCTCCGGGAAGCGGGGCTGACCATCAATCCTGGTAAATGCTCTTTTTCCAAAGCAGAAATTGAATACCTTGGCTTTGTCATAGGAAACGGCCAGGTCAGGCCCCAGGTAGCCAAGGTGGAAGCCATTAACAACTGCCCTCTGCCTCGAACCAAAAAACAGCTGAGGTCCTTCCTTGGTATGGCTGGCTTTTATAACCGCTTCATCCCCAATTTTTCCTCTAGAGCTGCCGTGCTGACTGACATGGTGGGTTCCCGGTGCCCCGTTCAGGTGCGGTGGACCCCAGAAACACAGGCCGCTTTCCATGATCTACAGCAAGCTCTGAGTAACACTCCTGTTCTTTTCAGTCCAGACTTTGAGCAGGAGTTTGTGCTGCAAACAGATGCATCGGAAAGGGGGCTTGGTGCAGTCTTGCTCCAGGGACCACCAGATGACCGTCGCCCCATTGCTTTCATAAGCAGGAAGCTGTTTCCACGTGAGTCACGCTACTCAACAATAGAAAAGGAATGTTTAGCTGTCAAATGGGCTCTGGACTCCCTTAGATATTACCTTCTTGGACGGCAGTTCATCCTGGAGACGGACCACAAGGCTCTGGCCTGGATGCAGAAGATGAAGGACACAAACAGCAGAGTCACCCGCTGGTACCTGGCCATGCAGCCCTTTAGCTTCACCATTCGTCATGTCCCGGGTCCGGTCAACGTGACTGCAGACTACCTCTCTCGCTGTTCCAGCGTCACTTCAGAAGGGGGGGAGGATGTGACGGCCGGCCCTGCAGCCGCACATTGTTAAAAGGCAAGGTGCTGTAGTTGCACTCTCCCTTGCACCATATTTCCTTTGTTTTGTTACATTTTTGCACATTTAGTTATCATTTATTTGACTCCCATTTAACATTACACACTGTTTTATTCAGTTACCGTCACAACTATCTGGCATACACTTTACATAACATACACGCAAGACATTAAACAAACAAACAATTAGCACGCAACACCGATGTCTCAGTTTACACTTTATTTAGTGGTTCATACTTAAGTTACAGCTACGTGCACATAATTGTTCTTTTGAGTTCCGTTACTTACATTTTGTGTTTCTGAGTTTATTTAAGTTATCGTGGTGTTGGTGGAGAAATCCCCGGTGTGAAGCAGCTGCGGCTCCCAACTTCCTCCTGGCGTCATCCGGGCAAAGGGCTTCCTGTTGGTACCGCTTCACGTTAAGAGTCCGGTGGCGTGGTCCAACTCCTCGGGAACGTCATGGGGGAATAGGAAGTGCAGTGTTGTTGGAATTATATTGTTTATTTGTTATTGACGTTAAATATAATTATTTTGATTTAGAAAATTGTTTACTTACCTTTGTCTTTGTTTTTGGCTGGCCTTTGTCTGTGTCGGAGGAGTGTTGTTGACTGTGGTTGGTCTTTGTCTTCCCTGTGTGTCTTCATGGGCTGGCCAGCCAGGTATATGTATCCCTTCAGTGTTTCATTTGGAGAGTCAGTTTTTTTGAGTTCAGTCACGTTTTGTTTAGCTCCTTAATTTACTTTAAGTTCTCTTATGTTGACCTTTTTTATAGGCCTAGAACTCTTTTAGTTGAATTTGGTTTTTATTTTCTTTTGTTGTTTGGACGTTTAAAACTTTTGGAAAAAAAATAAATTTGAAATTGGATTTGGAAGCACTCTCTCTCTGCTTGCCGCTCGGTCTCCCACACCCTACTATATACAATTCTACTACAATGGCTGCGGCTACAAGCTCTCCCTACCTGTGCACATTTTTTATGTTTTTTGTGTGTATTTTTGCGTGTTGTTCGTCTGTACCGGACTTCAATATCCACTACAACCGTATGGACTTACTAGACATTGGTTTCCAGCAGAAAATGACGGTTTGTAGCGATTTCCATCGCATGCACAACATTCCGGACGAGATAGCGAGACCAGCGGGGTCTCCGTGGATTGTTATCGGAAGCAAAGCGAAGGAGGCGGCGCCGGGAGCGGAAGCAAAAGCGAGGCTGCAGAGCCGGCCTGTTGACTAAGCTCAGAAAACAGCTACTCAAATCTCCACTGCTAAGCCTCTATCTCTCCAACGCCAGATCCATGGTAAACAAGACGGACGATTTGGAATTACAGCTGGAATTACCTTATTCTATTCTATAATCGGCTGGTCAGTGCTATACTCAATACTTAAGTGACTTACCCGTCCAATGAGGATTATTTTCTTGTTTACAAGATGCCGCGGCTGACAAATCCTGAATTTCTGTAAAGATAACTGTCCAGAGATTTATAAGCACGCAGTGCTTCACCACTAAACAGCGAGTGAAAGTTGATGAGGTAATTATACACGTCTGGGTATTCCGCTGGCAGTTCAATATCCACTGACACGGTCGTGAAAACTCCGTCCGGTAAGCCATAAGGGTCACTAATCTGTAGATCGTTTATTTTAGACATATATCTAGTTATCTCTTTATTAGAAAAATGAGCCGTGTAGTCCGTCGGTTGAAATTGATCCATTCTGTACATGAGTGCAGTAGTATTCAGCTGTGTTTTTTACCGACAAGATGGTGGCTGTGTACTTTCCGGTCACGTGACTGCAAGATCTCTATACCTAGTGACATGGGCTGCTCGAAATTCCATCGCGGCATCGATAATTAATTCACGCATGCGCAGAACGCTTGTCAACAAAGATGGCAGCGCCAATCGAAGCAAACTTTGACCATAAATACAGTCAAAATATTGAATTATCAAGCGATAATTGGCCTCAAATGTACCGAACACCGGCAAAATATCATGAACCCTTATAGATTCATGCGTTTCGAACCGCATCAATGCTAAAATCATATGAATCCCATATAAACTGAATAGACGGTCGTAGCCTCGTAGTGCTACTGTCAAAAACGTAGTGACTACGCACGAATCGTAGTGACTGGCATCTCTGCTTATCAGCACTTTTACTTTTAAAACTTTTACTGCTTCACAGTTTACCGGCTGCCAGTGCTCGCCGCCATGTTCAACCAACTCAAATCCCAAAAATTTGTTGCATTCTGGCCCGCCTCCTCATTCTCCCTCCAGGCCAGTCGTGCCCCCTATTTGGCGGAAGAGCGAGTCAATCACAATCTCCCCCACAATTTGATCGGTGAGATGCGGTCATGTGACAGAGCCTCTGCTGGAAGTCTCGACAAAACATAAACACACAGACCACGCATCGCACGGATCAATAAAAATAAAGTAGTGAGTAACGAGCAGAATATAGCCCAATGTAACAGAGTAAAAGTACCACTTCTTCTTCACAAATATACTCAAGTAAAAGTAAAAAGTATGCTGCATTAAAACTACTCTTACAAGTACGATTCATCCAAAAAGTTACTCAAGTAAATGTAACGGAGTAAATGTAGCGCGTTACTACCCACCTCTGCTCTTTTCTATATGTAGCATGACTCACTTTTTATCAGCTCTCTGCTTGACTCCAAAGTAAGCATCCACCAGAGGATTTCGTGCTGTCTGGATAAAATTAAAACCACAACACAACTCATCTCATCTCATTATCTCTAGCCGCTTTATCCTGTTCTACAGGGTCGCAGGCAAGCTGGAGCCTATCCCAGCTGACTACGGGCGAAAGGCGGGGTACACCCTGGACAAGTCGCCAGGTCATCACAGGGCTGACACATAGACACAGACAACCATTCACACTCACATTCACACCTACGGTCAATTTAGAGTCACCAGTTAACCTAACCTGCATGTCTTTGGACTGTGGGGGAAACCGGAGCACCCGGAGGAAACCCACGCGGACACGGGGAGAACATGCAAACTCCACACAGAAAGGCCCTCGCCGGCCCCGGGGCTCGAACCCAGGACCTTCTTGCTGTGAGGCGACAGCGCTAACCACTACACCACCGTGCCGCCCCCACAACACAACTGATGGGAAAAATCTGGATTTCAGAGAGGAGATTAAAATGTAAACGCGTGGTTTACAGCCATATATGAGTAAGATTGTGGATATCTCAATGCCTACAGGCGATAGGGGCAGCAGAGAGCAAAGTATTACCTCATCTCTCTCTGATACTCAGGCATGATTTAAAAATGTTATTCACTCCTTCTGCTGAGTTTGGGATGGCAAAAAGAGAGATGCAGTAACGGTGCAAATCCATCTCCTCAGCTGCAGCACATATGAAAGAGAGACAGATTATATGATAGGTGGAGTCTGAAGAATATTTCATCAAAGTACAAAGTGTAATCAGTGTAAAACAAAGATAACAGCATGCTTGAGACAATGCATTTGAGACAGAAAGGAATTAATATTGGGGAAAAAAATAATTAGCTATTTGCCTTATTTAATCCAGCCACTGAGGTGCACAAGCCAATGCAGTCTTAGCACTGGTCCCAAGCCTGGATAAATGGGGAGGGTTGCATCAGGGAGGGAATCTGGTGTAAAACTCATGCCAAATCAACTATAGGGATGATGAAGAGAACTTTCATATCAGATTGGTCAAGGCCTGGGTTAACAAGGACCGCCACTAGAACAGTTTCCCAGTAGGGTACCAGTGGAAACTATGCTACTGGTGGGAAAAAGGAAGAGAAAGAGAGATGGAAGGTGCATTCGGAAGAAACGTAAGAGTGTAACAGGTAGGAGAGTGGAATTGAAAGTTGGAACTTTAAATGTTAGCACTATGACTGGGAAAGGAAGAGAACTGGCTGATATGAAGGAGAGGAGAAAGATTGACATCCTATGTGTACAAGAAACAAAGTGGAAGGGAAGTAAGGCCAGGAACATCTGAGGTGGTTTCAAGCTTTATCATGGTGTGGATGGGAGAAAGGGTGTAGAGGTAATCCTGAATGAAGGGTATATTAAGAGTGTGTTGGAGGTAAAGAGTGGGTGACAGAGTGATGAGTGTGAAGCTGGAAATTGAAGGGGTGATGATGAACATTGTCAGTGCATATTCCCCTCAAGGGTGATGTGAGAGGAGAAAGTAGAATTTTGGAGTGAGTTGGATTAAGTGGTTGAAAGTATACCAAAAAAGGTATACTTTAAGGAATGGTACAGTGGTGATTGGAGCAGACATAAATGGACATGTTGGAGAAGGGAACAGGGGTGATTGGGAAGTGATTGGTAGGTATGGAGTGAAGCAGAGAAATGTGAATGGGCAGATGGTGGTGGATTTTGCAAAGATGATGGAAATGGCTGTGGTGAATACATACTTTAAGAAGAAAGAAGAGAATAGAGTAACATAAGAGTGGAGGAAGGTGTTCTCAGGTGAACTATATTTGATGTCGGAGATGCAATCCAAAGGAGATTGGAGACTACAAAGTGACAGCAGGGGAGAGTGTAGCTAAGCAGCACTGGACAGGGGCGTAGCTGGGGGGGGGGGGGTCCTGAGGTGCCCGTGACCCCCCCCCCCCTTGTCGGACCATACATTTTTTCAATAGCCACATAAGAATATTAGAAAAGCGCCCACTGTAATTTTTCTAACAATTTTTTTTTAACTAGATTGTCATCTCAGCCTCATTAGGGTTTCTATAACCTTGTATGGACTTCCTGTGGTTTTGACGCAAAAACCCAGTTCTGTGCAAACGCAACATGATCGCATTAGAAAGCATGGTCAATCTGCCAGTGTAGCTGCAGTCTTTTTAGTTGTGAATTATGAGTATTTCCTCTTGTTTTAATAATTTGCCATGTCAAAACAAGCGAAACTTTCCTCCTTCTTTCGATGTGAAGAGAGGTAAGCAATTTATTATATTTTTTCCATCAAAGTTGCATTTTGTGGCTTTGAAGCTAAGTTTTAGTGTGCCGTTTCTAGAACACATCAAGAAAACGTGGAAGAAACAGCAATAATGAAAAAGCCGGTTTCTAAGCTACCTAAAACTAGCAATGGTAATTATTTTTGTTACATACTTTTCATAGTCGGGACTGCCTCCCTTGCCTCCTCAGACAATCTGCCACTGTACAGCAATTGCTCATCACTTACCCAAAGTACTCTATTAGCCCAATCAATTAACAAATGGGTAATGCTCTGCTTTTGTTCAACATAGAGCTCAAGTTCAAGTATAAATGACTCACCTTTGTAAACAGAAAATAAAGGAAATTATGGCGACATCAGATAGAACGCGTGATTACTGTGGCTAGAAAGATGCTTGTCCAGGAGTCTGCATAGGTGGATGATGGCTTCACAGTTGAGATGAAATTGCTGGATGCACTGTGCATCATTGAGCTCCAGTATATCCAGATGAGTTCAGAGTACTCATGGCCCTCATCTTTGCACATGCTGAGCTCTTCATCTTTCCCACTCTCTCAGGAGCATGAACAAATGCAGTGCAATCATTTTGCTTTAGGATTGTTCAGGCATACCAGAAGGTTGGTCCTATTTATACTCACCTTAATTGAGATTTCTGTTTTACTCTAACTGAACAAATTTTTTTACCAGGCTTTTTCACACCACCATGTGGAGTAAAATAATTTGTTTAACATTGTAATAAGGTTACAAGAAATGTTATTGTAGCTTAAAACAAATGACACAAATTTAGGAATTTTTAAACTTTATTTGTACATGTATAATAACCTTAAAAGTAGGTCAACTTAAAAGGCAATAAGATGTTTCACCATGTGGTGGCACTTGATTTACTGTGGCCTTCAGAAGTGCATAGGTAAGAAATGCCCATAAGAAACAGATTTTGGATTTGCTCTGCTCATGTGACTGCCTTCATGGTGCATAAGTCATAAGTCCCCTTGACTTAAGTCAAGAGGAGAATATGCATAGACTGAAAGTGCATAGCTTTTTTTTTTGCACGCATGGGAGTATTGTGCCCTAAATGAATATATGTTGACATTTTCTACATTTTGTGGTGTTACAACCTAGAATTTATACTGACAATTTTAACCATTTGATTTATATAACAGGGTGGCACGGTGGTGTAGTGGTTAGCGCTGTCGCCTCACAGCAAGAAGGTCCTGGGTTCGAGCCCCGGGGCCGGCGAGGGCCTTTCTGTGCAGAGTTTGCATGTTCTCCCCGTGTCCGCGTGGGTTTCCTCCGGGTGCTCCGGTTTCCCCCACAGTCCAAAGACATGCAGGTTAGGTTAACTGGTGACTTTAAATTGACTGTAGGTGTGAGTGTGAATGGTTGTCTGTGTCTATGTGTCAGCCCTGTGATGACCTGGCGACTTGTCCAGGGTGTACCCCGCCTTTCGCCCATAGTCAGCTGGGATAGGCTCCAGCTTGCCTGTGACCCTGTAGAAGGATAAAGCGGCTAGAGATAATGAGATGAGATGAGATTTGTGATGGATGTGGTGGATGATTGTCAAAATAAAAGCTTAAAAAAAAGCAGCTGTTGGCTGCACAAGTATTTACTTGTTAGACCCACTTTTGGTAGCAGTTACAGCTGTAAGTATTCTGGGGAATGTCTCTATAAGCTTTGTTCAACTAGATCCACATTTTTGCTCATAATAAAATAAATAATAAACTTTATTTGCCAGGTATGTGAACACACAAGGAATTTGACTCCGGTTTCACTTAGCGCTCTTAGTATAAACAGATAAAAAAAGGCGTAGACAAACAAAAAGCTATGTACATGTAGAAGGGTAAATAGACAGCATAGTGCAAGGATGAGTTAGTAAATATAAACACAGTGTGCACAGAATGACGGTATGTGTGCAGATACTGTATTTCACAGTTGATGTTACTGATATTTGAGTCTGGTTTTAGCTGTTCATCACAGACAGCCTGAGGGAAAAAAAACCTGTTCTTTCTGGCAAAATTACTCAACCTCTGTCAGATTGGATGGAGACTATTGAGCAATAATGTAGGTGCAGTGGGCTTACCAAATCAGTCTGAAATTAGTCAGTCAGTCATTAGTGTATCTAATAGTTTATAGCTAAACCATTAAGATCAATCAAATCAGTCTCATGTAAAAAGGTATCAGTCTCAAATTCATTAACAAAACGGGTGAAGGCAATTAGAGTTATTTTCTTGATAGAGGTTGGCACTTCAGTGAATATTGTTACAATAAACAGGACACAGTTTATTCCAAAGATACCATTTATTGAAATAGCTTTCACAGCGCTCGAATTAAGTGGTCTTGCAGTCTTGCCGCAACAGTTATTTCCTCTGTGCGAGAGTTGTTCAGAAAGTCAGGTTGGCCCTGCTTGAAAAATCAAGTTGCGCGTGGGGCAACCTGACTTTCTGAACAACTCTCGCACAGAGGAAATAACTGTCACGGCGAGACTGCGAGACTACTTAATTCGAGCGCTGTTTCAGGACTTAGCAAACTAATACTGATCAGATATAGCAACAATAGCAGCCAAAGTGATCAGAAGTAATAGCTATAGACCTTGTGCATGTGACATCATGGTCACGTGATTATCTGTTTACACCGCCATATTGGGGATCACGCTTTCGCAAGTTTGTAAGTGATACCCGCTGTTGCGATGTCGTCTTCTCAAGTCTGCCTCTTGACTTATGCTGAATCCCTGGATGTCACAGCAAAAAAAAAAAAAAATTGCTATAGAGATAAGATTGCTGTCTTAGGGGTCGACCCATATATCATTAGTAAGAGTGAAACCAAATCTGCGCTTGATTGTTCAAGTAATGAGCTGCCAGACATAAGTTACCCCGATGTATATCACTATCTAATCAACACGCCAGGGGGTTACATTGGTCAGTCACTAAAAGCCTAAAAGTCACTAGAAGCTTACAGATATTTCTCCTCAGGATGGGTACGGAACGTGCTAGTTCATATGCGTGAAAATCGTTTTGTTATTTCTTCACAGGTGCGTACCATACATTGACTTTTCAGAATAGATCTTATTTGCATATCGCGATTATCGATGTTGAGTGTTCGCTTGGTTCCCAGTCAATACGTTTAATGGCAGCAATCCACTTCTTCCTCCACTCTTGATCAGCGGGGAACTGGTAAAACGATAAACCCTTCGTGCTTTTTCTGTTAGAGCACCCTACTGCCACACAACAAGCCATTCTGACTGAAAATGTTAATCACTCTCCAAAAATTTCCATGTGTGAAGTGAGCTGTGGCTTGATACCCAATATGGCGGATAAACAAACTTGACCTCTGACCTATGACGTAGGTGCACAAGGTCTATAGTCAGTGTTAGTGTCGGGGTGAGTGGATGTTAAAATGTGTGGGGGGGAAGAGAAATCACGTGGTTAAGTGTGTGCGTGTGTATGGAATGCAGCTGCGCCCAAAAAGGGGGTTGGTCAACACAGCGTGGGAAAAACAAACAAAGGCTCTGTGGACAGTGTTGCCAGATTGGGTGGTTTCCCACCCAATTGGGTGGTTTTGAATTCTACTTTGCGGGCAAAAAATGGCTTGGGCTGGTTGACAAAAATTGGGCGGGTTTTTATCAGATGTTTATAAATATTTCGCACCAACGTTCTGTGTGAGAATGCAGCCAGAGACACTTATATAGCCTTAGAAGGACTTTGATGCAGCACATTCTTTGTACTATCTACGTCCACTTGTCTACATCCAATCCATATTAAACACTTCTGTGACCCAATCAGAGATCGTGGGCATCACACGACACAGAGTGCAGTTAGTGAACGACGGCTAGTCAAGATGCCAAAGTGGGCAAAATACAAAGAAAAGAAAAAAAATCAGTATCAGGATAACAGCTGAAGAAAAATACATGGATGTAGACACAAATAAATTAAGCAGAATGACTAGGTCTATAAAATAAAACAGGATAAATAAAAAGATAAATAAATAAAAGAAATAAAAAATAACCTCAGCAATGCAGATGTTAGATATGCATCGTAGCCTAACATAGCCTACGTAATGTTATGCGTGTGCGTCACCGACTGGTGCATGTAGGATTCAGAACACAGCAGATGATTGCAAAGTTATAATCTGATTCAACCATGCGTAGCCTAGTACCAGACAGCAGATTTTTCACCTCCAGCACTGATGGTCTCATGTTGCCATTTAGAGGTTGTTTGCATTGTTGTTCGATTTACAAATAGTATACTGGTCTTTAGCTGCATATTTTTACTTTACAAGATAGGCATCAAGTACATTTTGGGCGGTTTTTGAACATGTTTTGGGCTCGAAAGCGTCAGCAGTATCTGGCAACACTGTGGATTAAACTAGCCTTGGTTAAAAGAGAGAAAGCAGGGAGAGAGAGAGAGAGAGAGAGAGAAAATGTACAATCTAGCTAAATCAGACAGTAAACAAAGTTTTTAAAAAAACGGTCTAAGACCGACTGTCACGTGAATCAAAATGCATCCATTTAAAATCATAAATGAATTCCAATAAACACTTCACATTAACTAACTACAAGTAAAACTAACAACTTTTGCCCAGATGCCAGCCTTACTCATTAGCGATTGGAAGTGTGCCTTCTCCGAAGATAGCGCGGCCCACAGATTCAGAAAGAAGACAGTTTTTCCTTATTCGGGGTGATCGCTCTTATTCAGTCCCCCCAGGATTTCACGGGCCTTTTTTGTGATTGTTGCGGGCTAAAATGTCTGATGTTGCGGGGGGTTTTCCAAAAAATTGCGATGAAAGTTGCGGTGTTTTTTAGGTTTTTGTTGCGATTACATTGCGGGAGGAAGTGAAAGTTGCAAGAAATTGTTGCAGTTTTCTCTTTTTGTGATTAAAATTGAGTGATATGTTAAATATTAAGTTATTACTGAAAAACTATTGATTAAAAAAACAAAGACACTAAGAAATGGTCCTATAAAACATCTTTACCAATATAAAGGATTACTAGGACTACAAAAATGCAGAAAAATAGGCTTTACTTATCCAAATGCACCTGTTGGTTCAAAAGTTAAAGTGCATAGAACCTCACAGCACAACATGAAGTTACCTTAAAATATAATAGAAATGCCTCAGCTTTCATGTAAGAAAAAAAACTATAAATACTAGTACTGTGTGCAGGCAGTCTCTCCTGAAGACTAAATTAAACAATAATTATAAACTAATAAAATAAATGCCTCAGGCTTCATAGAAGAAAAAAAACAATTTGAACAGAATCTCACGGTATGATGCTGAAGCTGCCTAAACAATGGAAAATAAAATACCATTTTGGCAAAAATGTTGGCATCCATTAATTTCTTGTATTAAGTAAAAAAATAATGTAAAGTGCACACAGTCCTTCACTGTAAACATAACACACTTTCAGTAACAGACTTTAAGCCTATATAAACACTGACTCACACATGCTGCTTCTCTTGAACGTATACACGGAAGTAAGGCAGAAGGTAGTTTGTCGACGTCACCTCAAGACGACGCCAACGATTGGTCAAATTTGCGGGTAAGTTGCAGTGATTGGATATAATTGCAACACCGCCCTGAATTTGCGGGAATTGGTTGAATTTGTGTTGAAGTTGCAAATCACAACATCGCAAAATCCTGGAGGGTCTGTCTTATTAGCGATTGAAGTGAGCCTTCTGTTATCCGTGAGAAGACAGCGCGGAACACAGATCTGGAGAGAAGACGGTTTGCTCCTTCCGCAGCTCATCAGCTGGAGATCCTCGGCATCTCGTCGGGCACCCGATGATCTAGGATAATTTCGTTGACATTGGAGGAAAAAAAAGGATCTGGTCACCTTTTCTCTCTTTGAAGTACTGTGTAGGCTGCAGAACCGGTTCAGTTATCGTTGCCACTCTGTGAAGGTCAAGCACATTGAACTTTGGCTAAAGTCCGGTATCAATAGCTGGTTCTTTGTTCTCTGCCCTTCTGTAGCGCCAAATGCATTGGCTTCTCTCTTTCACGCGTGGAACCCACCAGAGAGGACATCCATGGCCAGAGAGAAAGAGATTTCATTTCCCTCGCTGATTTCAAGCAGTCGTGACATCACTGTACCTGGCATCCGGTATCCTCTGTATCCAGTACCATTACAGAGAGTCAGAGGGAGGGGCGGAGCTAGAACATGGCGTCGAGGACAGAGATGGGTGTGTTTCAAACTGGTTGTGAAGGGGGGGAAGATGGTTGCTATGGCTACGGGCATGGCCGCTGTCCCTACAATAATAACAAAAATAATAACACAGAATTATTACACAACCTAAACTGACTATCCATCCACCGAATTAGTTTGTTCTGTGTTGCTGCATGCTGCACCAAAACCTCCCTCAATGCACAGCTTTGTTCTAAATTGGGAGCCTTGTGAATAACTTTTGGAGTAGGGAGCATTTGGAAAAGAGTAGTAGGCAGAGCCAAAGCCACTGTGATGTGAAAAAATGTGTGTGTGTGTGTGTGTGTGTGTGGGGGGGGGGGGGGTCCAGGGGTCCTCCCTTTGACAATTCTTAAAATATAGATGGAAAATAGTGCATTCTAAGTGATCCAGAATACAATGTTTTGCATCTTGGAGTAAATAAAATGTTCTTGATCTCATGATTTAGGTGGGTAAAATGTGAAAAATATCAAAATGAGAATGAAAGTAAAGCCTCTCTGACGATTTCATGCCAATTTGACCTTGTTATATATGTGGAATATGATATCCCATAGGGGAGAGCAGGGAGACTTGGGACAAGTTTTCAGCTTTTGTAGATTGTGTGAAATCCTTTGCAGGTAGTAGTCACATTCATATTGCATTAGAGAGTATTTACTATACCCTCTTGCCACAACATTAGTTTCTCAGCTTGTCATATATACTGGCCTACAGGCTTCAATTTTTCTGTCATTCATTTTTGCGGTGAGACATGAGATATTGATTTTACGGGTCGTAAAAATCAAGCTGGTGAGTGTCTTCGCTTCAAGGTTTTCTCCTGATGTAGATTCGGAAACATTAGGGGTGTTCACACGGCACATAATTGCATCGATGCTGCACTGATGTATTTTGTTGCGATATATCTTACACCGGTGTAAGATATATCTTAGACTTGTGAGATATATCTAAGACTTGTGGAGCATTCACACGTCACAAACCTGCTTACTAGAGAGAAGCGTGTTAGCACCGGTGCAGCCCCACTTGCGGTCACACGGCAGTTTTTGCAACCGTGCTATACGATAGTAATAATGCGGAAATGAAATATGCGCATGCGTGAAAATGTACTTCCTTTTCCTGGTTGTCATGGCATCACCAAGCGCCGGGAAAACAACGTGGATGAAGACACCAGTGTTGCCAGATACTGCTGACGTTTTCCAGCCCAAAATATGTTCAAATCCACCAAAATGCACTTAAAACCACCCAATCTGGCAACACTGGAAGACACGCAGTTCTGTTGTTGTTGATATTCGCCATTTTGGAAGCGCAAAATACCAGGATGCAAATTATGCAATGCCCGTATGTAATCAACTCTCCTCACGCGTAGCGAGTCTACCCCTGTAGCATTCAGATGTCCCATTTTATATCGGTGCTGCCCTGCAAACTAGCATTTACTCCGAAGTAAATTTCTTAAACCACCTCCCGAGCAGGGTTAGATTTGCACCGGTTTAAGCAGCTTTCAGGGGCTACACCGGTATAACTTTGTACCGTGTGAACGCTCTACCGGGGCAGCCCCGGTGCTACACCGGAGTAAAAGTTGCCGTGTGAACACCCCTATTGACTTGTTATTTGAAAGACAAACTACATCGTGATGTGACTTGCCAAAAGATTGACAGTGTTCAAAAGCGATATAGCTCTTTCAAAATTACTGCAGAATGCGAAAAGGTTGACGAATTGTATGAGCCGGAGCTCTGGCCTGAGGGAATCTTTGTGCGTCGCTTCTATGAAGCACGAAAGATAGTTGATTTAAAAACTCTTGGGGTGGCAAGGAGCAATAGCGTGTCTGAGGCCGGGGCATCTGCAGCGGTCAAGGCTGGACTGTAATCATGAAAGTTGTGTCATATAATGCACGTGGCCTGCGCTTAGGACAGTGTGATAGTGACAAAGCGCGACGCATTGTGATTGACCAACTCTTTGACAGCGTGGACATTCTATGCATACAAGAGACTCTACTGCCCAAACAAGACCTCGACAAACTTAATTCTGTGCAAAATGACTTCTATGGGGCAGGGGAGTCTATGACTGATTTAAGTTTGGGGATAATACGGGCAGAATACCTGGCAGTGTGGCCATATTCTGGCAAAAGAAATATGACTCACTTATAAGTGTGATGCGTTTAGATGTTGACTGAGCTATAGTGATCAAGGTTGCCTATGATGCAAATGAGTTTATTATTTTAAATATTTATACTCCCTATGAATGCAACCAGAATGAGAATGAATTTCTCAACAGACTAGCATTCATTAGCTCTTTTATTAAAGAAAGTGAATGTACATGCATATTTGTTATGGGTGATCTGAATGCTGACATCTCGGATGATAAGTCCCTATTTGGACAACATCTACAGCTCTTTTGTCAAAATAGTAAATTAGTACTTTCAAGTAAAGTGTTGCTGCCTGAGAATAGCTATACATATGTTAGTGAAGCATGGCATACAACCTCCTGGCTGGACCACTGTATATGCACAGCTGATGCCCATGAGTGTATATCTGAGGCTGAGATTCTGTATGGTACGTTTATGTCAGACCAAATACCTGTTTCTATGTTATTAAACCTCAGTTGTCTACTGGAACTGTCTAGCCATAATAGGCGCCAACATACATGTAGGAAAATAGATTGGGCTAAGCTCTCTGAACATGACCTTTGGAAATATAATGCATTAACTGATAAAAGCCTTAGCAGTGTTTATATACCCCATGTGGTATTCTTTTGTGATATTAATTGCAAAAATCAGGAACACCAGAGTAACTTATTTAATATGTATGAAAATATAGTAAATTGTTTGATTAATGATGGTAAGTGTTTTATTCAAGAAAAGAAAAGACAAAAGATCAGGCCTGTTTGGAATGAATATGTATTGGATCTCCATTCTGAGGCTAAAAAAGCTCTACGAAACTGGGTAGCTGCTGGGAAAGTCAGACAAGGCCCAGAGTTTCAGCACAAGAAGGCCACTAATGCCAGGTTTAAATATGCTGTACGTTATGTGAAAAGAAATGAGCAGATGATAAGGGCAAACTCCATGGCTAGAAAACTTCAGCAGAATGATGTCCAGGAATTCTGGAAAGAAGTTAAAGTTATTAATAACAGCAAAATGCCTCTTCCATCTACTGTTAATGGTGTATCTGGGGATGAGAATATTGCTGAGCTGTGGGCGAAGCATTTTGGGGAAATTTTTAACTGTGTTGAGAGTGTTGCTTTTAAAGTAGATGATGTTGCTTATGATGATGGTATGGTTGTTAGAGCAGATGAGGTGTGTGATGCGATTGGGAAGCTGGCAGTGAATAAAGCCAGTGGTCCTGACCTAATCACTGCTGAGCATCTGAAGTATGCCAGTTATAGACTCTCAGTGCTACTTGCTTTGTGTTTCTCTGGCCTGTTAGCACATGGCATACTACCTGACTCCTTGTTATCTGTACTATTGGTACCAGTTATTAAAGATAAAACTTGTAAAGCATCTAGTATAGACAACTATAGACCCATTGCATTAGCTAGTATAATATCCAAGGTGTTAGAGCAGATCCTTTTGGAGAGGCTCCAAGTACATGTGATAACAACTGACAATCAATTTGGTTTTAAACATAAACATGGAACAGATATGTGTATCTATGCATTAAAAGAGCTTATATCAAAGTATAAGAAGAAGAACTCTACAATATTTATGTGTTTTTTAGATGGGTCTAAGGCGTTCGACCGTGTCAACCATGGAAAGCTGTTTCTAAAATTATTTGAACAAGGGGTTCCTTTATACTTGATACGTGTCCTGCATTATTGGTATTCCCATCAAACCATGCAGGTCAGATGGGGCGATGCATGTTCTAGTCCTTTCCTTGTTACCAATAGTGTCAGGCAAGGTGGAATTCTTTCTCCCATGTACCCACGTTCCAGGCTCTAATGAGAAACCTCATGTATAAATTTATGTGTAGGATAACAGTATCAAGAAATGCCATCATAATGTGTTTGACTAGTATTAAGGAAAGTGACACCCAATACTGTTCTGACATTTGGAAATATTGGAAGAGCCAATTGTATGTATCTTTAATCTGATTTCTTTTTTAATCTGTGTGTGTGTGTGTGTGTGTGTGTGTGTGTGTGTGTGTGTGTGTGTGTGTGTGTATATGAATATATTATAATGTGTTTGTTTCTTGTATGTACAATTTTGGACCTTGAGTCTGTAAATAAAGTTTATTATTATTATTATTATTATTGAGGGGAGATATGGGACACTATGTTAAGAGACTTGGGACATAGTGGGAAGACATGGAACAAAAATAAAATACCTAGGCTGATATGTTTAATTTTCATTTATTATCAAAACTGGTAACATGTGAACTCTATGAACACATAATGCTGATACAGCTATATAAAAATGTCAGTTTACCCAAACCTAACTAGACAAAACAGTTTCATTCTCAAGAAGAAATTAAATATGTTTAATCCTCATGCAGATACACTTACATTTTTAACAAAAAATGAATAAATAAATAATTCAACAATTTTATATTTGTAAACCACAAGAACAAAAAAACAAAACAAAACATGAACTGTCCCAACTGTCCTCATCTGGACATTTTGATAAATAAATAAAATCCTTAAGTTTTCTGATTACACAGTAACTCTGTATGACAATAAAGATCTCAATCAAACCATGTGATTTTTACTGCCAACAAAATACAGTGGGGCAAAAAAGTATTTAGTCAGTAACCAACTGTGCAAGTTCTCCCACTTACAAAGATGAGAGAGGCTTGTAATTTTCTTTTTTAAGATTTTTTTTGGGCTTTTTTCACCTTTATTGGATAGGACAGTGTAGAGACAGGAAATGAGCGGGAGAGAGAGACGGGGAGGGATAGGGAAATGACCATTTAAAAAGATGAGAGAGGCCTGTAATTTTCATCATAGGTACACTTCAACTATGAGAGACAGAACGGGGGGAAAGAATCCAGGAAATCACAGTATAAGGTCATAAGCAGGTGTGTCCCCAAATTGATGACTGCTGCAATTGTAGCCTACCCAAGACCTCAGACCATAAAGGGGGTGAGGTAGTTCCTGGGGCTGGCTAGCTATTATAGGCAGTTCATGCCTAATTTTTCTGACATCACCAGCCTGTTGACTGACCTCACTAAAAAGGGGGCACCAGCTCTGACCCAGTGGACGGAGCCATGCGAATGGGCTTTTGCTCAAGTTAAAGCAGTTTTATGAGTGGGCCTGCTGTTGCAGTCACCTGACTTTTCTCTCCCTTTTGTTTTGCAGACTGCCGTGTCAGACAGAGGGCTGAGGGCTGTTTTGTCCCAGGTGGTGGAGGGGGAGGAGCGCCCAGTGCTGTACATCAGCTGCAACTCTCAATGCAAGAGTCAAAGTACAGCACCATAGAGAACAAGTGTTTGGCCATCGAGTGGGTGGTCCTCACTCTCTGGTACTACCTGATAGGACACCCTTTCACCATCTGTTCTATTTTTTTTATTTTTTTATTTTTTTTATTTTTATTTTACCAACTTTATTGGACTGTTACAAAATAAACATAAAAAAAAGAAATAAACATAAAAATAAACATAATAAAGTAAGTCAGCCCAAAGGGGAGAACGCGAACGGGCAACCCATGCAAGGCGTTTCCCTGAAGGTATAAAAGAGAAAAATCATACAATTAAAATTAGACTAAATTGATCTGTGGCAACCACAGTCATGGTACACAGACCATGCCCTGTGCAAATGGCTCTACTGCATGAAAGATGCCAATGCACAGATCACCCGTTGGTATTTAGCCCTACAGCCCTTCAAGTTTGAGGTAGTTCACAGGCCAGGGGCACAGATGGTGGTGGCAGATTACCTGTCCTGCTGGGAAGGGGGAGTTAGCTGCAGGCTGGATGGCTTCCTGGCCTGAGTCAGGTGGTTGGCGTATGTGGCAGCAAGGGTGTGATCAAAAGTCAGCTGTGAATGGCCATGTGATGACTTACACCTGTGTCTAATTACTGGCTGTCTGTTAATATGTGTGTTTCTGTGTGCCTTCCAGATGGCTCCTCTGTCCTCCACTCGTTACCTGTATTAACGGCACCTGTTTGAACTCGTTATCAGTATAAAAGACACCTGTCCACAACCTCAAACAGTCACACTCCAAACTCTACTATGGCCAAGACCAAAGAGCTGTCAAAGGACACCAGAAACAAAATTGTAGACCTGCACCAGGCTGGGAAGACTGAATCTGCAATAGGTAAGCAGCTTGGTGTGAAGAAATCAACTGTGGGAGCAATTATTAGAAAATGGAAGACATACAAGACCACTGATAATCTCCCTCGATCTGGGGCTCCATGCAATATCTCACCCTGTGGGGTCAAAATGACCACAAGAACGGTGAGCAAAAATCCCAGAACCACACGGGGGGACCTAGTGAATAACCTGCAGAGAGCTGGGACCAAAGTAACAAAGGCTACCATCAGTAACACACTACGCCACCAGGGACTCAAATCCTGCAGTGTCAGACATGTCCCCCTGCTTAAGCCAGTACATGTCCAGGCCTGTCTGAAGTTTGCTAGAGAGCATTTGGATGATCCAGAAGAGGACTGGGAGAATGTCATATGGTCAGATGAAATAAATAGAACTTTTTGGTAAAAACTCAACTTGTTGTGTTTGGAGGAGAAAGAATGCTGAGTTGCATCCAAAGAACACCATACCTACTGTGAAGCATGGGGGTGAAAACATCATGATTTGGGGCTGTTTTTCTGCAAAGGGAACAGGACAACTGATCTGTGTAAAGGAAAGAATGAATGGAGCCATGTATCGTGAGATTTTTAGTGAAAACCTCCTTCCATCAGCAAGGGCATTGAGGATGAAACGTGGCTGGGTCTTTCAGCATGACAATGATCCCAAACACACCGCCCGGGCAATGAAGGAGTGGCTTCGTAAGAAGCATTTCAAGGTCCTGGAGTGGCCTAGCCAGTCTCCAGATCTCAACCCCATAGAAAATCTTTGGAGGGAGTTGAAAGTCCGTGTTGCCCAGCGACAGCCCCAAAACAGCACTGTTCTAGAGGAGATCTGCATGGAGGAATGGGCCAAAATACCAGCAACAGTGTGTGAAAACCTTGTGAAGACTTACAGAAAACGTTTGACCTCTGTCATTGCCAACAAAGGGTATATAACAAAGTATTGAGATGAACTTTTGTTATTGACCAAATACTTATTTTCCACCATAATTTGCAAATAAATTCTTTAAAAATCAGACAGTGTGATTTTCTGGATTTTTTTCCCTCATTTTGTCTCTCATAGTTGAGGTATACCCATGATGAAAATTACAGGCCTCTCTGATCTTTTTAAGTGGGAGAACTTGCACAATTGGTGACTGATTAAATACTTTGTTGCCCCCCTGTAGCTCTAGGTAAAAGCATCTACTAAGTGTCTGTAATGGTTACTCTTGTAACTGCTTTGAATCTGCTGATGAGAACGCAGCTCAAGTTGGTCTGAGGAAGTTTGTATAAGTATTTGAATGACCGGAGCATTTAAAGTCTTCTTGAAGTTCTGCAATGCTCTGGCAGGGTCTCTTGGTCAAGTTGCAGTGGATTTTGAAAGGTGAGTCTTGGAGTTTGCAAATGGAAATTGGTACATTTAGCAGAGTGGAATTTTGTAAATATTTCCGTAAATAAAGAGCTCAAAAACTCTTGCTGTGTTCAGATTTCCAAGGAAGCTACTTATACATTGTGGCAGCGGGGGCATGGTCAAGCGCCGGTCTGTGACAGGAGGGCGGAGTCAGGGAACGTAAGTGGCAGAATCACTACACCTGTCGCAATATCTCAGCACGCAGTATTGCAGAGGCGCTCTTCCGCGTTATCTCCCGAGTTGGAATCCCGAAAGAGATTCTGACTGATCAAGGCACCACATTTATGTCATGGATACTGCCAAACTGTATGGGTTATTGGGGATTAAGCCGATCTGCACCAGCGTGTATCACCCACAAATGGACGGTCTAGTGGAGCGGTTCAATCGCACCCTCAAAAATCTCATCTCATCTCATTATCTCTAGCCGCTTTATCCTTCTACAGGGTCGCAGGCAAGCTGGAGCCTATCCCAGCTGACTACGGGCGAAAGGCGGGGTACACCCTGGACAAGTCGCCAGGTCATCACAGGGCTGACACATAGACACAGACAACCATTCACACTCACATTCACACCTACGGTCAATTTAGAGTCACCAGTTAACCTAACCTGCATGTCTTTGGACTGTGGGGGAAACCGGAGCACCCGGAGGAAACCCACGCGGACACGGGGAGAACATGCAAACTCCACACAGAAAGGCCCTCGCCGGCCCCGGGGCTCGAACCCAGGACCTTCTTGCTGTGAGGCGACAGCGCTAACCACTACACCACCGTGCCGCCCACCCTCAAAAATATCATTAAAAAATTCATAAGTGAGGACGCACGTAATTGGGATAAGTGGCTCGAGCCCTTGTTGTTTTCAGTGCGAGAGGTCCCCCAAGCCTCCACGGGGTTCTCCCCATTCGAATTATTATATGGGCGTAAGCCGCACGGCATTCTAGACGTGCTGCGGGAAAATTGGGAGGAGGGACCTTCACAAAGTAAGAACGAAATTCAATACGTTATGGACCTGCACGCAAAACTCCACACGCTCACCCACCTAACCCAGGAGAATTTGCGGCAGGCTCAAGAACGGCAAGCCCGCCTGTACAACAAGGGTACGTGCCTTAGGGAGTTCACACCAGGAGATAAGGTACTCGTACTGTTGCCCACATCGAGCTCCAAATTAATCGCCAAGTGGCAAGGACCCTTTGAGGTCACACGGCGAGTTGGGGACATCGACTACGAGGTGAGGTGAACGGACAGGGGTGGGGCGCTACAGATTTTCCACCTCAACCTGCTTTAACTCTGGAATGAGGAGGTCCCCGTGGCATTGGTGTCGGTGGTTCCGGAGAAGGCAGAGCTGGGGCTGGAGGTTCAAAAAGGTGCATTGGCATCACGTACCTCTCCGGTCCCCTGTGGAGACCACCTCTCCCCGACCCAACTCACGGAGGTCGCCCAGTTGCAGACCAAGTTTTCGGATGTGTTCTCGCCCCTGCCCGGTCACACTAACCTCATAGAGCACCACATAGAGACGCCCCCGGGGGTGGTAGTGCGTAGCCGCCCTTACAGGCTACCTGAACACAAAAAAAAGGTGGTTCGGGAAGAACTTGAGCCCATTCTCGAAATGGGCATCATCGAGGAGTCCCACAGTAACTGGAGCAGCCCGGTGGTCTTGGTACCCAAGGCCAATGGGTCGGTCCGGTTCTGTGTGGACTACAGAAAAGTCAACACGGTGTCTAAATTCGACGCGTACCCAATGCCTCGTATTGATGAGCTGCTCAATCGACTCAGCACTGCTCGCTTTTTTTCGACACTGGATTTGACAAAGGGATATTGGCAGATCCCCTTGACTCCACTATCCCGAGAAAAAACGGCCTTTTCCACACTGTTTGGTTTACACCAATTCATCACACTTCCGTTTGGGCTGTTTGGGGCGCCCGCTACATTTCAGCGACTGATGGACAGGGTCCTCCGCCCCCATGCCACCTATGTGGCCGCTTATCTCGACGACATTATCGTCTATAGCAGTGACTGGCCCAGGCACCTCGAACATCTAAGGGCCGTCCTTAGGTCGCTGAGGCGAGCGGGTCTCACAGCCAACCCGAAGAAGTGTGCGATTGGGCGGGTGGAAGTACGGTATCTGGGCTTCCACTTGGGCAACGGGCAGGTGTGTCCCCAAATTAACAAGACCGCAGCAATTGCGGCCTGCCCGAGGCCCAAGACCAAAAAGGGGGTGAGACAGTTCCTGGGGCTGGCTGGCTATTATCGTAGGTTTATACCTAATTATTCGGATGTCACCAGCCCGCTGACTGATCTCACTAAAAAGGGGGCACCAGATCCGGTCCAGTGGACAGAGCAATGCCAGCGGGCTTTTTCTGAGGTAAAGGCTGCACTGTGTGGGGGGCCACATTTACACTCCCCTGACTTTTCTCTCCCCTTTATGTTGCAGACCGACGCGTCGGACAGAGGGCTGGGGGCGGTTTTGTCCCAGGAGGTGGAGGGGGAGGACCGCCCCGTCCTGTACATCAGCAGGAAGCTGTCGGTGCGTGAGGGGCGCTACAGCACCATAGAGAAGAAGTGTCTGGCCATCAAGTGGGCGGTCCTCGCCCTCCGGTACTACCTGCTGGGGCGCCCTTTCACCCTCTGTTCGGACTACGCCCCCTTCCAGTGGCTCCACCGCATGAAGGATGCCAACACGCGGATCACCCGTTGGTATCTGGCACTCCAACCCTTTAATTTCAAGGTGGTCCACAGGCCGGGGGCACAGATGGTCGTGGCGGACTTCCTCTCCCATCAAGGTGGGGGTAGTCGACTGCAGGCCGGACAGCCGCCCAGCCTGAGTCAGGTGGTGGGGGTATGTGGCAGCGGGGGCGTGGTCAAGCGCTGGACTGTGACAGGAGGGCAGAGTCAGGGAAGGTAAGTGGCAGAATCACTACACCTGACATCAATTAACCTGTGTTTGTGTGTGTCTTCCCAGTGACCACGCCCTATTTAAAGAGGGAGAGCAGAGAGCAGAGGAGAGCTCATTCCTGAACAAGACACCAGTCGTGTGTGCGTCTGTGGGAAAATATTGTGAAACTGAAAAGTGCAGCAATAAAGGCGACTGTTGAACCTGATCTCTGTCCTGCTGTCCTCTGTGCTCCACCCACCAACACTGAACCGCTACATACATATTTAATTACTCAAAACAGCGGTCTGACCAATCAGCTTTTACCTGTCCCCTTTGGAAGGAGGTTTGGAGAAGTATGACTCATGGAATTCATGAGATGCAATTTGCTAAATTAGTCTGATACTTGTTCACAAATCTTATAGATCAGGGGTGTCCAAACTGATCCATAAAGGGCCATGTGGCTGCAGGTTTTCATTCCAGCCATGCAGCAGCACACCTGATTTGGCTTATTCAATCAACTGACACACCCACCCTTTAATCAAGGGTGGGTGTGGCTGCAAGTATTTGACTGTGTGAAGACAGTTCAGTTGATTGAATGAGCCAAGTCAGGTGTGCTGCTGCATGGCTGGAATGAAAACCTGCAGCCACACGGCCCTTTATGGATCAGTTTGGACACCCCTGTTATAGATAAACACATATTAAAGCAAATTACATATCAGATTTCAACAAGTGAATGTCAGACCTTTAAAACCAGATCAAACACAATTGCTATTCAGTTACACAAATATATGTAGTTATCAGATTAAAAATAAGAGATATATTCATGTGGTTACAATACTGATTGCTCTGACGAGAGATGGGAATCAAGAACCATTTCCAGTTGAGAACAGGTTCCAAATTGTTCCTTACATCAGAATTGTATGCCCCTGAGATTATCAATTCTTTTGATTGATACCAGCATGTCAGTAATTACCCAAAGCTCATGACCATAGGTGAGAGTCGGAACGTAGGTCGACCGGTAAATCGAGAGCTTCGCCTTTTGGCTCAGCTCCTTCTTCACCATGACGGACCGGTAAAGTGACCGCATCACTGCAGAGGCTGCACCGATCCGCCTGTCGATCTCATGTTCCATCCTTCCCTCACTCGTGAACAAGATCCCGAGATACTTAAACTCCTCCACTTGAGGCAGGACTTCTCCACCAACCTGGAGAGGGCAAGCCACCCTTTTCTGGCCTCGGACTTGGAGGTGCTGATTCTCATCCCAGCCGCTTCACACTCGACTGCAAACCGCCCCAGTGCATGCTGAAAGTCCTGGTTTGAAGAAGCCAACAGGACAACATCATCCGCAAAAAGCAGAGATGAAATCCTGTGGTTCCCAAACAGGATTCCTTCCGGCCCCTGGTTGCGCCTAGAAATTCTGTCCATAAAAATTATGAACAGAACTAGTGACAAAGGGCAGCCCTGCCAGAGTCCAACATGCACTGGGAACAGGTCTGACTTACTGCCGGCAATGCAAACCAGACTCCTGCTCTGTTCGTACAGGGACTGGACAGCCCTTAGCAAAGAGCCCCGAACCCCATACTCCCGAAGCACCCCCCACAGAATACCATGAGGGACACAGTTGAATGCCTTCTCCAGATCCACAAAGCACATGTGGACTGGTTGGGCAAACTCCCATGAACCCTCGAGCACCCTGTGAAAGGTATAGAGCTGGTCCAGTGTTCCACGACCAGGACGAAAACCGCATTGTTCTTCCTGGATCCGAGGTTTGACTATTGGCTGAATTCTCCTCTCCAGTACCCTGGAGTAAACCTTCCCGGGGAGGCTGAGAAGTGTGATTCCCCTATAATTGGAGCACAGTCTCCAGTCCCCTTTCTTAAAAAGAGGGACCACCACCCCAGTCTGCCACTCCAGAGGCACTGTCCCCGACTGCCACGTGATGTTGCAGAGGCGTGTCAACCAAGACAGCCCCACAACATCCAGAAACTTGAGATACTCAGGGCGGATCTCATCCACCCCTGGTGCCTTGCCACCGAGGAGCTTGCAAACCACCTCAGTGACTTCGGCTTGGGTAATGGACAAGTCCATCTCTGAGTCATCAGCCTCCGCTTCCTCAATGGAAGACGTGATGGTGGGATTGAGGAGATCCTCAAAGTATTCCTTCCACCGCCCGACAATGTCCCCAGTCGAGGTCAACAGCTCCCCACCTGCACTGTAAACAGTGTTGGCAGAGTACTGCTTCCCCCTCCTGAGGCGCCGGACGGTTTGCCAGAATTCCTTCGAGGCCGACCGATAGTCCTCCTCCATGGCCTCACCGAACTCCTCCCAGTACCGAGTTTTTGCCTCTGCAACTGCCCGAGCTGTGGCACGCCTGGCCTGCTGATACCGTCAGCTGCCTTAGGAGTCCCGGAAGCCAACATGGCCTGATAGGACTCCTTCTTCAGCTTGACGGCATCCCTTACTTCCGGTGTCCACCACCGGGTTCGGGGATTGCCGCCACGACAGGCACCGGAGACCTTGCGGCCAAAGCTCCGAACAGCCACGTCTACAATAGAGGTAGAGAACATGGTCCACTCAGACTCAATGTCCCCTGCCTCCCTCGGAAGCTGGGAGAAGCTCTCCCGGAGGTGGGAGTTAAAGACCTCCCCGACAGAGTGCTCGGCCAGACGTTCCCAGCAGACCCTCACCATACGTTTGGGCCTGCCAGGTCTGTCCGGCTTCCTCCTCCACCAGCGGATCCAACTCACCACCAGGTGGTGATCAGTTGACAGCTCAGCCCCTCTCTTCACCCGAGTGTCCCAGACATAGGGCCGGAGATCAGATGAAATGACAACAAAGTCGATCATCGACCTCCGACCAAAGGTGTCCTGATGCCACGTGCAATTATGGACACCCCTTTGCTCGAACATGGTGTTCGTTATGGACAAACCGTGACTAGCACAGAAGTTCAATAACAAACCACCACTCGGGTTCAAATCGGGGAGGCCGTTCCTCCCAATCATGCCCCTCCAGGTATCACTGTCATCGCCCACGTGAGCGTTGAAGTCCCCCAGTAGAACAATGGAGTCCCCAGTCTGAGCACCTCTCAGTACCTCTCCCAAGGACTCCAAGAAGGCCGGATACTCTATACTGCTATTCGGCCCGTAGGCACAAACAACAGCAAGAGCCCTCTCCCCGACCCAAAGGCGCAGAGAGGTGACCCTCTCGTTCATGGGGGTAAACTCCAACACATGACGGCTGAGCTGGGGAGCTATAAGCAAGCACACACCAGCCCACCGCCGCTCACCATGTGCAACTCCAGAAAAGTGGAGAGCCCAGCCCCTCTCGAGGAGCTGGGTTCTGGAGCCCAAGCTGTGCGTGGAGGTGAGCCCAACTATCTCTAGCCGGTACCTCTCAACCTCCCGCACAAGCTCAGGCTCTTTACCCCCCAGCGAAGTGACATTCCATGTCCCAACAGCTAGCTGCTGTGTTCGGGAATCAGGTTGTCGAGGCCCCTGTCTTCGACTGCCACCCAATCCACACTGCACCGACCCCCTACGGCTACCTCTGTGGGTGGTGAACCCACAGGAGGTCGGGCCCACGTCACCGCTTCGGGCTGAGCCCGGCCAGGCCCTGTGGGCAAAGGTCCGGCCACCAAGCACTCGCATACGAGCTCCAACCCCGGCTCGTATGCAAGTAATGACCGAAAGAAGAAGATTGCGGATACAAGCGGCCGAAATGAGTTTCCTTCGCAGGGTGGCTGGGCGCTCCCTTAGAGATAGGGTGAGAAGCACAGTCACTTGGGAGGAGCTCGGAGTAGAGCCGCTGCTCCTCCACATCGAGAGGAATCAGCTGAGGTGGCTCGGGCATCTCTTTCGGATGCCTTCCCGACGCCTCCCTGGGGAGGTGTTCCAGGCATGTCCCCCTGGGAGGAGGCCCCGGGGAAGACCCAGGACACGCTGGAGGGACTATGTCTCTTGGCTGGCCTGGGAACACCTCGGTGTTCTTCCCAAGGAGCTGGCCGAGGTGTCTGGGGAGAGGGAAGTTTGGGCTTCCATGCTCAGACTGCTGTCTCTGCGACCCGGCCCCGGATAAGCGAAAGAAGATGAGACGAGACCAACGTGTATTTCTGACACTTGCCAATTGCAAAAACTCTTGCATTACAGTGTCAAACTCTGCATCTAAGCTGCTGGAAACTTGCAACAAGGACCAATCATGGCACAGAGGGAGACACGGTCCAAAGTGTGGCTTCTCATGAAGCGCAAGTCAGGGTTTATTTAATACCTGAACCGACCTGACCTGCAACCTGCCAACTTTAACCTGTATAGTGATGACATCCATATCATCGAGTAAGAAACGACGTCCTTTTAACAAGCAAAATGCACTGATTGCAAGGTGCCTTGGTCTACACGTCTAAATAAACAGACAAATTGTTCTAAACCGTGTTTTTTATTGTTGAATACCAGCAAAACAAGTAACCTTTCATTAAAGAGATGAACTCTCTCTCTTTCACTCTCAATCTTTTTCTCGTTCACCCACACATGGTGCATCCTCACATGTAAATAGTGAACTTGAACAAAATATTAGCCTGCAGTCTTTTTAGATTACTGTTTAGCTACACTGTGTAGAAAAAGAATGGAGTCTACAGTTCTAGGATTTAACCTATTTCCACCTAATCATCAGTATTAGCATCAGTGTATTCTAAACAAAAGCTTACAGATACCACTTGGGGAAAAAAAAAAACCTAGTAGGTGAAGCCTATTGTTAACCTGCATATGCGTGCCCTCTGGTGTATGTGTTTGTTTGAGAGAGAGAGAGAGAGAGAGAGAGTGGAAGGTAGACTAGTAATCACAGTCTAGCAATTCGAAGAGTCTATAACATACATTAAAGCCAACTGAACCCAATGTTCCTGGAAGTTATTTAGGGTATACAGTGCCTTGAAAAAGTATTCATACCCCTTGAACTTCTTCACATTTTTCCACCTTACAACCACAAGCTTAAAAGTTTTTTATTGAGATTTTATGTGATAGACCAACACAGAGTAGCACATAATTGTGAAGTGAAATGAAAATGATAAATGGTCTTCAAAATTTTAAACAAATAAAAATCTGAAAAATGTGGTGTGCATTAGTATTCAGCCCGCCTGTGTCAATACTTTGTAGACCCACCTTTTGCTACAATTACAGCTGCAAGTCTTTTGTGGTATGTCTGTACCAGCTTTGCACATCTAGACACTGAAATTTTTGTCCATTCTCCTTTGCAAAATAGCTCAAGTTCAGTCAGATTGGATGGAGAGCATCTGTGAACAGCAATTTTCAAGTTTTGCCACAGATGCTCAATGGGATTTAGGTCTGGACTTTGACTGGGCCATTCTAACACATGAATATTCTTTGATCTAAACCATTCCATTGTAGCTCTGGCTGTATGTTTAGGATCATTGTCTTGCTGGAAGGTGAATCTCCTTCCCAGTCTCAAGTCTTTTGCAGCCTCCAACAGGTTTTCTTCCAGGATTGCCCTGTATTTAGCTCCATCCATCTTCCCATCAACTCTGACCAGCTTCCCTGTCCCTGCCGTAGAAAAGCATCTCCATAGCATGATGCTGCCACCACGTTTCACAGTGGGGATGGTGTGTGCAGGGTGATGAACAGTGTTAGTTTTCCGCCACACATAGCACTTTGCATTTAGGCCAAAAAGTTCAACTTTGGTCTCATCTGACCAAAGCACCTTCTTCCACATGTTTGCTGTGTCCCCTGCATGGCTTCTGGCAAACTGCAAATGGGACTTCTTATGCCGGTCTTTCAACAATGGCTTTCTTCTTGCCACTCTTCCAAAAAGGCCAGATTTGTGGAGTATATGACTTATACTAGTAGTTGTCCTGTGCACAGATTCTCCCACCTGAGCTGTGGATTTCTGCAGCCCCTCCAGAGTGATCATGGGCCTCTTGGCTGCTTCTCTGACCAGTGCTCTCCTTGCTCGCTCTGTCAGTTTAGGTGGACGGCCATGTCTTGGTAGGTTTGCAGTTGTGCCATACTTTTTCCATTTTTGAATGATGGATTGAACAGTGCTTCTTGAGATGTTCAGAGCTTGGGATATTTTTTTAGAACCTAACCCTGCTTTAAACTTATCCAGAACTTTATCCCTGACCTGTCTGGTGAGTTCTTTGGTCTTCATGATGTTGTTTGTTCTTCAGTGTTCTCTAACAAACCACTGAGGCCTTCACAGAACAAGTGTATTTATGCTAAGAGTAAATTACAGACAGTAGGACTCTATTAACTAATTAGATGACTTCTGAAGGCAGTTGATTGCACTGGATTGTATTTAGAGGTATCAGAGTACAGGGGGCTGAATACTAATGCACACCACATTTTTCAGATTTTTATTTGTTTAAAATTTTGAAGACCATTTATCATTTTCATTTCACTTCACAATTATGTGCTACTCTGTGTTGTCCATCACATAAAATCTCAATAAAAAACTTTTAAGTTCATGGTTGTAAAGTGGAAAAATGTGAAAAAGTTCAAGGGGTATGAATACTTTTTCAAGGCACTGTAACTTAGTCAGAATGCTGCTTTGTTACTTTTTGACTTGCTCTGCCCAAATCCATGATATTTTTTAGTAAGCTTACCTGGAACCACCTGTTATAGATCATGGATTGACTCACACATCACTAATGGCTTCAATTCATAAAGAAAGATGGCAGCAGTGTGACTTGCAATGTCTGGAAAATAATGATTTCAAATAAGGGTGGAAACACCAGCAGTATGTTGAAACATCTTTGAATTCAACATGGGCTAAAATTACAGGAATACTATGTTTTTGACTCTATTCACAAGTGCCACTGCTTACCAAACAAGCAGCTTGTCTGTTACTTCGTGTGAATATCCTATGTTATAATCACATTAGTGCCATGCAGCCAGGCTTATCAGATTTATTTCTTTAACTAAGAAAACCTAAATGAAAATGAATTAAAATATTATCTCATTTCATCAGTTTTACATTTGTTTTCCAAGTCATATCCTTTTAAGAAAAGGAGCATTTAAATTTATTTAACATGTCCAAATATTATTTGGCAGACATTCTACACTAGGCTAATAAAACAGCTGTGTGTGTGTGTGTGTGTGTGTGTGTGTGTGTGTGTGTGTGTGTGATGGATATTTCATTGTCCAGCACTTCCTGTTGGCACAAGATTTTTGCTGATGCAGGAGAATTCTGGTTTATGGAAGATCCTGTCCATTTCCAGAAAGTCATTTGAATCATTCATTATTAGTCAAAGGTTCTTTGCTGTGGTAAGGCACCAGGTTATCTGGTCTAAACAGATGCTAAGGGCCATAAATTTTATTATTCCAAACAGAAGGTATCAGTTGGTCATAATCATGCACTCTAGAGCTTGAGGTCCTTGGTGCTGGTCTTCAAAAAAAATAAATCTTTAATACTAGCAAAGTTGAGTCCTTTTAAACTAAAAAACGTATTGTTCTTATCCTTATTTAACCATGGGTTTGGACCTACAGAAGTATGTAATCAACAAGCTGGATTAGCTGGGTTTTGTTAGTTAACCAGCATTAATCAGCATAAACCACCTAAAGCAGAATGAAATTTATTCAAGTCCAAGTTGGTTTTTAGTGGGAAAATCACAGAATTTCAGCTTTACAGAAACAAGCCAAATATAACCGTGAACATATGAAAAAATGTCATATTCAGGGAATATTTAGAATCACACCAACAAAGGGTACCCTGAACTTGATTTTAGAACTCTTCCTTGATTGTTATATACACTTTCTAGAGCAGGGGTCACCAAACTACAGCCCGCGGGCCAGATCCGGCCCGCCACCCCCCTTTGACCGGCCCCCCAGCCCCTCTGCCCCCCATCACTTGAACTGGCCCTATGAGGCAATCCCCAAAAGTGGTCATGGCCTATTTTTTTAAATTGCTTTTTGGCAAATAATAACATGTCTGCATCTTGTATTTTGTTGATTTTATCAATTAAAATTGATATTTAGTTATAAAATGAACTATTCATATTTCCGAATTTTCGTCATATGCTCGCGATCAAGCAGTGACAGGCAGCGCATGCGCAGAGAACTGTCAGTGTTCAGGACAGCAAAATGGCTAGCGGTAAGCGAAAAGCTGACAGAGAGTGCAGAGTTTTTAAAGAACAGTGGACAACCGATTATTTTTTCGTTCAGTGTAAGGACTGTGCAGTTTATCTTGTATGTAAAGAAAGTGTGCCGGTTTTCAAAGAATATAATCTGCGTCGTCACTATGAAACCTGCCACAAAGAGTATGCTAGTTTGCGAGGGCAAACAAGAGAAGACAGGATTTGGAGGATGAAATGCAGACTGGCTGCACAACAGAATGTATTCCTTCACCAAACCCAGATCAACCAGGCTGCTGTCTGAGCTAGCTATAAGGTAGCTCACCTACTAGCTACCCATGGAAAGCCGTTTACTGATGGGGACTTTGTTAAAGTATGCATGCTTGCTGTGGCCGAGGAGGTGTGTCCCGACAAGAAGGATGCGCTCAATGTGGTGAGTCTCTCCGCACCTACTATGACCAGGCGAACTGAAGATTTGGGGGACAACGTGTATGACCAGCTGAATGAGAGAGCGTCAGAATTCGAGTTTTTTGTTTTGGCCATGGATGAGAGCAATGACATGCAGGACACAGCACAACTGCTGTGATCTATTGATCTATTGCTCATATTATTATCAGGGATGCAAACAGCGCGCCTTTTGGCGGATGGCGCCTTTTTCACGGCTGAATCGCACAGATCTGAATTTTTTTGGGGGGGCCTTGGAGTGTCTGATTATAATTTCAAAGTAAATTCTGTATTAAAATTACTAAATAAGCAAATCCGTTACAGTCCATGAAACAGGAAGTATAAGGATGAGGAAAAAACAGTTTAAATCGGGAAGCTGCGCACATTTGTGCAGCCTGAGCGGCAGGACTGCGCAAATGTGCGCAGCTTCCCGATTTAAACTGTTTTTTCCTCATCCTTATACTTCCTGTTTCATGGACTGTAACGGATTTGCTTATTTAGTAATTTTAATACAGAATTTACTTTGAAATTATAATCAGACACTCCAACAGCCCCCCCCCCAAAAAAAAATTCGGATCTGCGCGATTCAGCCGTGAAAAAGGCGCCATCCTCCAAAAGGCGTGCTGTTTGCATCCCTGTATTATAATTTCACTGTTTTTTTAAAATGTATTTATTTTATAGGCCTATTTATTTGACCTTTATTAAGTGCTGCATACAATTATTATTTATATTATTAATAATATCAACAGGCCTACCTACAATTTATAATTTTCCACTCACCTTTGCCAGTGTCAATCA